>NW_026682927.1:305000-420859 GCF_027887145.1 Ammospiza caudacuta
ACACTGGTCATTTAAAGCAGCCTGGGTTTAGGAATTATCCCAAGGGAAAAGCTGTGGAGACAGCCATGTTGTGGCACTTTTGCGCTCCCCTTGGGATGCCTTTCACAGCTGCAGTGTGCTTGGAGCACAGGGCTTCCTGGTGTAAAATACCACAACTTTAGCCCAAACTGGAGGCTTCTAAATCAGCCTTCGTTTCGGGACGTCCCCAAGGAAAAAGCTGTGGAGGCAGGCATGTTGAGGCACTTCTGCGCTCTTCTTGGGCAGTCCTTCGCAGGTGCTGTGTTCTTGGAACTCAGGGCTTTCTGGTTAAAAGAACACTAACCCTAGGCCTAACTCAAACCTTAAGCCTAGGAAGGAAAATCAGCCTATGATTCGGGATGGTCTCATGGAAATAGCAGTGGAGGCAGCCAAGTTGTGTCACTTTTGCGCTCCCCTTGGGATGCCTTTAACAGCTGCAGTGTGCCTGGAGCACAGGGCTTCCTGGTTTTAAAAGTCCTAGGCCTAAGCCTAACAGTAACCCTAGGAAGGTAAATCAGCCGGGTATTAGGGTTCTTCCTAAGGAAAAAGCTGTGAAAGCAGCCATGTTGTGGACCTTCTGCGCTCCCTTTGGGATGCCTTTGGCAGATGCAGTAAGCCTGGAACTCAGGGCTTCCTGCTTAAAAAAATCCTAGCCCTAGACTGAGCCCTAACCCTAACCCTAGGCAGATAAATCAGCCTAGGTATAGGGATGGTGCCAAGGAAAAAGCTGTGAAAGCTGCCATGTTGTTGCACTTTTGTACTCCCCTTGGGATGCCTTTCACAGCTGCCGTGTGCCTGGAGCTCAGGGCTTCCTGGTTTAAGAAACCATGTCCCTAGCTGAGACTGGAGGCAGGTGATTCAGCCTAGGCTTAGCAATGGTGCCAATGAAAACGTGTGGAGGCAGCCATTTTCTGGCCCTTTTGTGCTCCCCTTGGGATGCCTTTCGCAGCTGCCGTGTGCCTGGAGCTCAGAGCTTGCTGGTTTAAAAAGCTCTACACCTAGGCGTAACCCTAACCCTAACCGTAACACTGGTCATTTAAATCAGCCTGGGTTTAGGAATTATCCCAAGGGAAAAGCTGTGGAGACAGCCATGTTGTGGCACTTTTGCGCTCCCCTTGGGATGCCTTTCACAGCTGCAGTGTGCTTGGAGCACAGGGCTTCCTGGTGTAAAAAACCACAACTTTAGCCCAAACTGGAGGCTTCTAAATCAGCCTTCGTTTCGGGACGTCCCCAAGGAAAAAGCTGTGGAGGCAGGCATGTTGAGGCACTTCTGCGCTCTTCTTGGGCAGTCCTTCGCAGCTGCTGTGTTCTTGGAACTCAGGGCTTTCTGGTTAAAAGAACACTAACCCTAGGCCTAACTCAAACCTTAAGCCTAGGAAGGAAAATCAGCCTATGATTCGGGATGGTCTCATGGAAATAGCAGTGGAGGCAGCCAAGTTGTGTCACTTTTGCGCTCCCCTTGGGATGCCTTTAACAGCTGCAGTGTGCCTGGAGCACAGGGCTTCCTGGTTTTAAAAGTCCTAGGCCTAAGCCTAACAGTAACCCTAGGAAGGTAAATCAGCCGGGTATTAGGGTTCTTCCTAAGGAAAAAGCTGTGAAAGCAGCCATGTTGTGGCACTTCACCGCTTCCTTTGGGATGCCTTTGGCAGATGCAGTAAGCCTGGAACTCAGGGCTTCCTGGTTAAAAAAATCCTTGCCCTTGGCTGAGCCCTAAGCCTAACCCTAGGCAGATAAATCAGCCTAGGTATAGGGATGGTGCCAAGGAAAAAGCTGTGAAAGCTGCCATGTTGTTGCACTTTTGTACTCCCCTTGGGATGCCTTTCACAGCTGCCGTGTGCCTGGAGCTCAGGGCTTCCTGGTTTAAAAAACCATGTCCCTAGCTGAGACTGGAGGCAGGTGATTCAGCCTAGGCTTAGCAATGGTGCCAATGAAAACGTGTGGAGGCAGCCATTTTCTGGCACTTTTGTGCTCCCCTTGGGATGCCTTTCGCAGCTGCCGTGTGCCTGGAGCTCAGAGCTTGCTGGTTTAAAAAGCTCTACACCTAGGCGTAACCCTAACCCTAACCGTAACACTGGTCATTTAAATCAGCCTGGGTTTAGGAATTATCCCAAGGGAAAAGCTGTGGAGACAGCCATGTTGTGGCACTTTTGCGCTCCCCTTGGGATGCCTTTCACAGCTGCAGTGTGCTTGGAGCACAGGGCTTCCTGGTGTAAAATACCACAACTTTAGCCCAAACTGGAGGCTTCTAAATCAGCCTTCGTTTCGGGACGTCCCCAAGGAAAAAGCTGTGGAGGCAGGCATGTTGAGGCACTTCTGCGCTCTTCTTGGGTAGTCCTTCGCAGCTGCTGTGTTCTTGGAACTCAGGGCTTTCTGGTTAAAAGAACACTAACCCTAGGCCTAACTCAAACCTTAAGCCTAGGAAGGAAAATCAGCCTATGATTCGGGATGGTCTCATGGAAATAGCAGTGGAGGCAGCCAAGTTGTGTCACTTTTGCGCTCCCCTTGGGATGCCTTTAACAGCTGCAGTGTGCCTGGAGCACAGGGCTTCCTGGTTTTAAAAGTCCTAGGCCTAAGCCTAACAGTAACCCTAGGAAGGTAAATCAGCCGGGTATTAGGGTTCTTCCTAAGGAAAAAGCTGTGAAAGCAGCCATGTTGTGGCACTTCTGCGCTCCCTTTGGGATGCCTTTGGCAGATGCAGTAAGCCTGCAACTCAGGGCTTCCTGCTTAAAAAAATCCTAGCCCTAGGCTGAGCCCTAACCCTAACCCTAGGCAGATAAATCAGCTTAGGTATAGGGATGGTGCCAAGGAAAAAGCTGTGAAAGCTGCCATGTTGTTGCACTTTTGTACTCCCCTTGGGATGCCTTTCACAGCTGCCGTGTGCCTGGAGCTCAGGGCTTCCTGGTTTAAAAAACCATGTCCCTAGCTGAGACTGGAGGCAGGTGATTCAGCCTAGGCTTAGCAATGGTGCCAATGAAAACGTGTGGAGGCAGCCATTTTCTGGCACTTTTGTGCTCCCCTTGGGATGCCTTTCGCAGCTGCCGTGTGCCTGGAGCTCAGAGCTTGCTGGTTTAAAAAGCTCTACACCTAGGCGTAACCCTAACCCTAACCGTAACACTGGTCATTTAAATCAGCCTGGGTTTAGGAATTATCCCAAGGGAAAAGCTGTGGAGACAGCCATGTTGTGGCACTTTTGCGCTCCCCTTGGGATGCCTTTCACAGCTGCAGTGTGCTTGGAGCACAGGGCTTCCTGGTGTAAAAAACCACAACTTTAGCCCAAACTGGAGGCTTCTAAATCAGCCTTCGTTTCGGGACGTCCCCAAGGAAAAAGCTGTGGAGGCAGGCATGTTGAGGCACTTCTGCGCTCTTCTTGGGTAGTCCTTCGCAGCTGCTGTGTTCTTGGAACTCAGGGCTTTCTGGTTAAAAGAACACTAACCCTAGGCCTAACTCAAACCTTAAGCCTAGGAAGGAAAATCAGCCTATGATTCGGGATGGTCTCATGGAAATAGCAGTGGAGGCAGCCAAGTTGTGTCACTTTTGCGCTCCCCTTGGGATGCCTTTAACAGCTGCAGTGTGCCTGGAGCACAGGGCTTCCTGGTTTTAAAAGTCCTAGGCCTAAGCCTAACAGTAACCCTAGGAAGGTAAATCAGCCGGGTATTAGGGTTCTTCCTAAGGAAAAAGCTGTGAAAGCAGCCATGTTGTGGCACTTCTGCACTCCCTTTGGGATGCCTTTGGCAGATGCAGTAAGCCTGGAACTCAGGGCTTCCTGCTTAAAAAAATCCTAGCCCTAGGCTGAGCCCTAACCCTAACCCTAGGCAGATAAATCAGCCTAGGTATAGGGATGGTGCCAAGGAAAAAGCTGTGAAAGCTGCCATGTTGTTGCACTTTTGTACTCCCCTTGGGATGCCTTTCACAGCGGCCAAGTGCCTGGAGCTCAGGGCTTCCTGGTTTAAAAAACCATGTCCCTAGCTGAGACTGGAGGCAGGTGATTCAGCCTAGGCTTAGCAATGGTGCCAATGAAAACGTGTGGAGGCAGCCATTTTCTGGCACTTTTGTGCTCCCCTTGGGATGCATTTCGCAGCTGCCGTGTGCCTGGAGCTCAGAGCTTGCTGGTTTAAAAAGCTCTACACCTAGGCGTAACCCTAACCCTAACCGTAACACTGGTCATTTAAATCAGCCTGGGTTTAGGAATTATCCCAAGGGAAAAGCTGTGGAGACAGCCATGTTGTGGCACTTTTGCGCTCCCCTTGGGATGCCTTTCACAGCTGCAGTGTGCTTGGAGCACAGGGCTTCCTGGTGTAAAAAACCACAACTTTAGCCCAAACTGGAGGCTTCTAAATCAGCCTTCGTTTCGGGACGTCCCCAAGGAAAAAGCTGTGGAGGCAGGCATGTTGAGGCACTTCTGCGCTCTTCTTGGGTAGTCCTTCGCAGCTGCTGTGTTCTTGGAACTCAGGGCTTTCTGGTTAAAAGAACACTAACCCTAGGCCTAACTCAAACCTTAAGCCTAGGAAGGAAAATCAGCCTATGATTCGGGATGGTCTCATGGAAATAGCAGTGGAGGCAGCCAAGTTGTGTCACTTTTGCGCTCCCCTTGGGATGCCTTTAACAGCTGCAGTGTGCCTGGAGCACAGGGCTTCCTGGTTTTAAAAGTCCTAGGCCTAAGCCTAACAGTAACCCTAGGAAGGTAAATCAGCCGGGTATTAGGGTTCTTCCTAAGGAAAAAGCTGTGAAAGCAGCCATGTTGTGGCACTTCTGCGCTCCCTTTGGGATGCCTTTGGCAGATGCAGTAAGCCTGCAACTCAGGGCTTCCTGCTTAAAAAAATCCTAGCCCTAGGCTGAGCCCTAACCCTAACCCTAGGCAGATAAATCAGCCTAGGTATAGGGATGGTGCCAAGGAAAAAGCTGTGAAAGCTGCCATGTTGTTGCACTTTTGTACTCCCCTTGGGATGCCTTTCACAGCTGCCGTGTGCCTGGAGCTCAGGGCTTCCTGGTTTAAAAAACCATGTCCCTAGCTGAGACTGGAGGCAGGTGATTCAGCCTAGGCTTAGCAATGGTGCCAATGAAAACGTGTGGAGGCAGCCATTTTCTGGCACTTTTGTGCTCCCCTTGGGATGCCTTTCGCAGCTGCCGTGTGCCTGGAGCTCAGAGCTTGCTGGTTTAAAAAGCTCTACACCTAGGCGTAACCCTAACCCTAACCGTAACACTGGTCATTTAAAGCAGCCTGGGTTTAGGAATTACCCCAAGGGAAAAGCTGTGGAGACAGCCATGTTGTGGCACTTTTGCGCTCCCCTTGGGATGCCTTTCACAGCTGCAGTGTGCTTGGAGCACAGGGCTTCCTGGTGTAAAAAACCACAACTTTAGCCCAAACTGGAGGCTTCTAAATCAGCCTTCGTTTCGGGACGTCCCCAAGGAAAAAGCTGTGGAGGCAGGCATGTTGAGGCACTTCTGCGCTCTTCTTGGGTAGTCCTTCGCAGCTGCTGTGTTCTTGGAACTCAGGGCTTTCTGGTTAAAAGAACACTAACCCTAGGCCTAACTCAAACCTTAAGCCTAGGAAGGAAAATCAGCCTATGATTCGGGATGGTCTCATGGAAATAGCAGTGGAGGCAGCCAAGTTGTGTCACTTTTGCGCTCCCCTTGGGATGCCTTTCACAGCTGCAGTGTGCCTGGAGCACAGGGCTTCCTGGTTTTAAAAGTCCTAGGCCTAAGCCTAACAGTAACCCTAGGAAGGTAAATCAGCCGGGTATTAGGGTTCTTCCTAAGGAAAAAGCTGTGAAAGCAGCCATGTTGTGGCACTTCTGCACTCCCTTTGGGATGCCTTTGGCAGATGCAGTAAGCCTGGAACTCAGGGCTTCCTGCTTAAAAAAATCCTAGCCCTAGGCTGAGCCCTAACCCTAACCCTAGGCAGATAAATCAGCCTAGGTATAGGGATGGTGCCAAGGAAAAAGCTGTGAAAGCTGCCATGTTGTTGCACTTTTGTACTCCCCTTGGGATGCCTTTCACAGCGGCCAAGTGCCTGGAGCTCAGGGCTTCCTGGTTTAAAAAACCATGTCCCTAGCTGAGACTGGAGGCAGGTGATTCAGCCTAGGCTTAGCAATGGTGCCAATGAAAACGTGTGGAGGCAGCCATTTTCTGGCCCTTTTGTGCTCCCCTTGGGATGCATTTCGCAGCTGCCGTGTGCCTGGAGCTCAGAGCTTGCTGGTTTAAAAAGCTCTACACCTAGGCGTAACCCTAACCCTAACCGTAACACTGGTCATTTAAAGCAGCCTGGGTTTAGGAATTATCCCAAGGGAAAAGCTGTGGAGACAGCCATGTTGTGGCACTTTTGCGCTCCCCTTGGGATGCCTTTCACAGCTGCAGTGTGCTTGGAGCACAGGGCTTCCTGGTTTAAAAAACCACAACTTTAGCCCAAACTGGAGGCTTCTAAATCAGCCTTCGTTTCGGGACGTCCCCAAGGAAAAAGCTGTGGAGGCAGGCATGTTGAGGCACTTCTGCGCTCTTCTTGGGCAGTCCTTCGCAGCTGCTGTGTTCTTGGAACTCAGGGCTTTCTGGTTAAAAGAACACTAACCCTAGGCCTAACTCAAACCTTAAGCCTAGGAAGGAAAATCAGCCTATGATTCGGGATGGTCTCATGGAAATAGCAGTGGAGGCAGCCAAGTTGTGTCACTTTTGCGCTCCCCTTGGGATGCCTTTAACAGCTGCAGTGTGCCTGGAGCACAGGGCTTCCTGGTTTTAAAAGTCCTAGGCCTAAGCCTAACAGTAACCCTAGGAAGGTAAATCAGCCGGGTATTAGGGTTCTTCCTAAGGAAAAAGCTGTGAAAGCAGCCATGTTGTGGACCTTCTGCGCTCCCTTTGGGATGCCTTTGGCAGATGCAGTAAGCCTGGAACTCAGGGCTTCCTGCTTAAAAAAATCCTAGCCCTAGGCTGAGCCCTAACCCTAACCCTAGGCAGATAAATCAGCCTAGGTATAGGGATGGCGCCAAGGAAAAAGCTGTGAAAGCAGCCATGTTGTTGCACTTTTGTACTCCCCTTGGGATGCCTTTCACAGCTGCCGTGTGCCTGGAGCTCAGGGCTTCCTGGTTTAAAAAACCATGTCCCTAGCTGAGACTGGAGGCAGGTGATTCAGCCTAGGCTTAGCAATGGTGCCAATGAAAACGTGTGGAGGCAGCCATTTTCTGGCACTTTTGTGCTCCCCTTGGGATGCCTTTCGCAGCTGCCGTGTGCCTGGAGCTCAGAGCTTGCTGGTTTAAAAAGCTCTACACCTAGGCGTAACCCTAACCCTAACCGTAACACTGGTCATTTAAAGCAGCCTGGGTTTAGGAATTATCCCAAGGGAAAAGCTGTGGAGACAGCCATGTTGTGGCACTTTTGCGCTCCCCTTGGGATGCCTTTCACAGCTGCAGTGTGCTTGGAGCACAGGGCTTCCTGGTGTAAAAAACCACAACTTTAGCCCAAACTGGAGGCTTCTAAATCAGCCTTCGTTTCGGGACGTCCCCAAGGAAAAAGCTGTGGAGGCAGGCATGTTGAGGCACTTCTGCGCTCTTCTTGGGTAGTCCTTCGCAGCTGCTGTGTTCTTGGAACTCAGGGCTTTCTGGTTAAAAGAACACTAACCCTAGGCCTAACTCAAACCTTAAGCCTAGGAAGGAAAATCAGCCTATGATTCGGGATGGTCTCATGGAAATAGCAGTGGAGGCAGCCAAGTTGTGTCACTTTTGCGCTCCCCTTGGGATGCCTTTAACAGCTGCAGTGTGCCTGGAGCACAGGGCTTCCTGGTTTTAAAAGTCCTAGGCCTAAGCCTAAGAGTAACCCTAGGAAGGTAAATCAGCCGGGTATTAGGGTTCTTCCTAAGGAAAAAGCTGTGAAAGCAGCCATGTTGTGGCACTTCTGCGCTCCCTTTGGGATGCCTTTGGCAGATGCAGTAAGCCTGGAACTCAGGGCTTCCTGCTTAAAAAAATCCTAGCCCTAGGCTGAGCCCTAACCCTAACCCTAGGCAGATAAATCAGCCTAGGTATAGGGATGGTGCCAAGGAAAAAGCTGTGAAAGCTGCCATGTTGTTGCACTTTTGTACTCCCCTTGGGATGCCTTTCACAGCTGCCGTGTGCCTGGAGCTCAGGGCTTCCTGGTTTAAAAAACCATGTCCCTAGCTGAGACTGGAGGCAGGTGATTCAGCCTAGGCTTAGCAATGGTGCCAATGAAAACGTGTGGAGGCAGCCATTTTCTGGCACTTTTGTGCTCCCCTTGGGATGCATTTCGCAGCTGCCGTGTGCCTGGAGCTCAGAGCTTGCTGGTTTAAAAAGCTCTACACCTAGGCGTAACCCTAACCCTAACCGTAACACTGGTCATTTAAAGCAGCCTGGGTTTAGGAATTATCCCAAGGGAAAAGCTGTGGAGACAGCCATGTTGTGGCACTTTTGCGCTCCCCTTGGGATGCCTTTCACAGCTGCAGTGTGCTTGGAGCACAGGGCTTCCTGGTTTAAAAAACCACAACTTTAGCCCAAACTGGAGGCTTCTAAATCAGCCTTCGTTTCGGGACGTCCCCAAGGAAAAAGCTGTGGAGGCAGGCATGTTGAGGCACTTCTGCGCTCTTCTTGGGCAGTCCTTCGCAGCTGCTGTGTTCTTGGAACTCAGGGCTTTCTGGTTAAAAGAACACTAACCCTAGGCCTAACTCAAACCTTAAGCCTAGGAAGGAAAATCAGCCTATGATTCGGGATGGTCTCATGGAAATAGCAGTGGAGGCAGCCAAGTTGTGTCACTTTTGCGCTCCCCTTGGGATGCCTTTAACAGCTGCAGTGTGCCTGGAGCACAGGGCTTCCTGGTTTTAAAAGTCCTAGGCCTAAGCCTAACAGTAACCCTAGGAAGGTAAATCAGCCGGGTATTAGGGTTCTTCCTAAGGAAAAAGCTGTGAAAGCAGCCATGTTGTGGCACTTCTGCACTCCCTTTGGGATGCCTTTGGCAGATGCAGTAAGCCTGGAACTCAGGGCTTCCTGCTTAAAAAAATCCTAGCCCTAGGCTGAGCCCTAACCCTAACCCTAGGCAGATAAATCAGCCTAGGTATAGGGATGGTGCCAAGGAAAAAGCTGTGAAAGCTGCCATGTTGTTGCACTTTTGTACTCCCCTTGGGATGCCTTTCACAGCGGCCAAGTGCCTGGAGCTCAGGGCTTCCTGGTTTAAAAAACCATGTCCCTAGCTGAGACTGGAGGCAGGTGATTCAGCCTAGGCTTAGCAATGGTGCCAATGAAAACGTGTGGAGGCAGCCATTTTCTGGCACTTTTGTGCTCCCCTTGGGATGCATTTCGCAGCTGCCGTGTGCCTGGAGCTCAGAGCTTGCTGGTTTAAAAAGCTCTACACCTAGGCGTAACCCTAACCCTAACCGTAACACTGGTCATTTAAAGCAGCCTGGGTTTAGGAATTATCCCAAGGGAAAAGCTGTGGAGACAGCCATGTTGTGGCACTTTTGCGCTCCCCTTGGGATGCCTTTCACAGCTGCAGTGTGCTTGGAGCACAGGGCTTCCTGGTTTAAAAAACCACAACTTTAGCCCAAACTGGAGGCTTCTAAATCAGCCTTCGTTTCGGGACGTCCCCAAGGAAAAAGCTGTGGAGGCAGGCATGTTGAGGCACTTCTGCGCTCTTCTTGGGCAGTCCTTCGCAGCTGCTGTGTTCTTGGAACTCAGGGCTTTCTGGTTAAAAGAACACTAACCCTAGGCCTAACTCAAACCTTAAGCCTAGGAAGGAAAATCAGCCTATGATTCGGGATGGTCTCATGGAAATAGCAGTGGAGGCAGCCAAGTTGTGTCACTTTTGCGCTCCCCTTGGGATGCCTTTAACAGCTGCAGTGTGCCTGGAGCACAGGGCTTCCTGGTTTTAAAAGTCCTAGGCCTAAGCCTAACAGTAACCCTAGGAAGGTAAATCAGCCGGGTATTAGGGTTCTTCCTAAGGAAAAAGCTGTGAAAGCAGCCATGTTGTGGCACTTCACCGCTTCCTTTGGGATGCCTTTGGCAGATGCAGTAAGCCTGGAACTCAGGGCTTCCTGGTTAAAAAAATCCTTGCCCTTGGCTGAGCCCTAACCCTAACCCTAGGCAGATAAATCAGCCTAGGTATAGGGATGGTGCCAAGGAAAAAGCTGTGAAAGCTGCCATGTTGTTGCACTTTTGTACTCCCCTTGGGATGCCTTTCACAGCTGCCAAGTGCCTGGAGCTCAGGGCTTCCTGGTTTAAAAAACCATGTCCCTAGCTGAGACTGGAGGCAGGTGATTCAGCCTAGGCTTAGCAATGGTGCCAATGAAAACGTGTGGAGGCAGCCATTTTCTGGCACTTTTGTGCTCCCCTTGGGATGCCTTTCGCAGCTGCCGTGTGCCTGGAGCTCAGAGCTTGCTGGTTTAAAAAGCTCTACACCTAGGCGTAACCCTAACCCTAACCGTAACACTGGTCATTTAAATCAGCCTGGGTTTAGGAATTATCCCAAGGGAAAAGCTGTGGAGACAGCCATGTTGTGGCACTTTTGCGCTCCCCTTGGGATGCCTTTCACAGCTGCAGTGTGCTTGGAGCACAGGGCTTCCTGGTGTAAAAAACCACAACTTTAGCCCAAACTGGAGGCTTCTAAATCAGCCTTCGTTTCGGGACGTCCCCAAGGAAAAAGCTGTGGAGGCAGGCATGTTGAGGCACTTCTGCGCTCTTCTTGGGTAGTCCTTCGCAGCTGCTGTGTTCTTGGAACTCAGGGCTTTCTGGTTAAAAGAACACTAACCCTAGGCCTAACTCAAACCTTAAGCCTAGGAAGGAAAATCAGCCTATGATTCGGGATGGTCTCATGGAAATAGCAGTGGAGGCAGCCAAGTTGTGTCACTTTTGCGCTCCCCTTGGGATGCCTTTAACAGCTGCAGTGTGCCTGGAGCACAGGGCTTCCTGGTTTTAAAAGTCCTAGGCCTAAGCCTAACAGTAACCCTAGGAAGGTAAATCAGCCGGGTATTAGGGTTCTTCCTAAGGAAAAAGCTGTGAAAGCAGCCATGTTGTGGACCTTCTGCGCTCCCTTTGGGATGCCTTTGGCAGATGCAGTAAGCCTGGAACTCAGGGCTTCCTGCTTAAAAAAATCCTAGCCCTAGGCTGAGCCCTAACCCTAACCCTAGGCAGATAAATCAGCCTAGGTATAGGGATGGCGCCAAGGAAAAAGCTGTGAAAGCAGCCATGTTGTTGCACTTTTGTACTCCCCTTGGGATGCCTTTCACAGCTGCCGTGTGCCTGGAGCTCAGGGCTTCCTGGTTTAAAAAACCATGTCCCTAGCTGAGACTGGAGGCAGGTGATTCAGCCTAGGCTTAGCAATGGTGCCAATGAAAACGTGTGGAGGCAGCCATTTTCTGGCACTTTTGTGCTCCCCTTGGGATGCCTTTCGCAGCTGCCGTGTGCCTGGAGCTCAGAGCTTGCTGGTTTAAAAAGCTCTACACCTAGGCGTAACCCTAACCCTAACCGTAACACTGGTCATTTAAAGCAGCCTGGGTTTAGGAATTATCCCAAGGGAAAAGCTGTGGAGACAGCCATGTTGTGGCACTTTTGCGCTCCCCTTGGGATGCCTTTCACAGCTGCAGTGTGCTTGGAGCACAGGGCTTCCTGGTGTAAAAAACCACAACTTTAGCCCAAACTGGAGGCTTCTAAATCAGCCTTCGTTTCGGGACGTCCCCAAGGAAAAAGCTGTGGAGGCAGGCATGTTGAGGCACTTCTGCGCTCTTCTTGGGTAGTCCTTCGCAGCTGCTGTGTTCTTGGAACTCAGGGCTTTCTGGTTAAAAGAACACTAACCCTAGGCCTAACTCAAACCTTAAGCCTAGGAAGGAAAATCAGCCTATGATTCGGGATGGTCTCATGGAAATAGCAGTGGAGGCAGCCAAGTTGTGTCACTTTTGCGCTCCCCTTGGGATGCCTTTAACAGCTGCAGTGTGCCTGGAGCACAGGGCTTCCTGGTTTTAAAAGTCCTAGGCCTAAGCCTAAGAGTAACCCTAGGAAGGTAAATCAGCCGGGTATTAGGGTTCTTCCTAAGGAAAAAGCTGTGAAAGCAGCCATGTTGTGGCACTTCTGCGCTCCCTTTGGGATGCCTTTGGCAGATGCAGTAAGCCTGGAACTCAGGGCTTCCTGCTTAAAAAAATCCTAGCCCTAGGCTGAGCCCTAACCCTAACCCTAGGCAGATAAATCAGCCTAGGTATAGGGATGGTGCCAAGGAAAAAGCTGTGAAAGCTGCCATGTTGTTGCACTTTTGTACTCCCCTTGGGATGCCTTTCACAGCTGCCGTGTGCCTGGAGCTCAGGGCTTCCTGGTTTAAAAAACCATGTCCCTAGCTGAGACTGGAGGCAGGTGATTCAGCCTAGGCTTAGCAATGGTGCCAATGAAAACGTGTGGAGGCAGCCATTTTCTGGCACTTTTGTGCTCCCCTTGGGATGCATTTCGCAGCTGCCGTGTGCCTGGAGCTCAGAGCTTGCTGGTTTAAAAAGCTCTACACCTAGGCGTAACCCTAACCCTAACCGTAACACTGGTCATTTAAAGCAGCCTGGGTTTAGGAATTATCCCAAGGGAAAAGCTGTGGAGACAGCCATGTTGTGGCACTTTTGCGCTCCCCTTGGGATGCCTTTCACAGCTGCAGTGTGCTTGGAGCACAGGGCTTCCTGGTTTAAAAAACCACAACTTTAGCCCAAACTGGAGGCTTCTAAATCAGCCTTCGTTTCGGGACGTCCCCAAGGAAAAAGCTGTGGAGGCAGGCATGTTGAGGCACTTCTGCGCTCTTCTTGGGCAGTCCTTCGCAGCTGCTGTGTTCTTGGAACTCAGGGCTTTCTGGTTAAAAGAACACTAACCCTAGGCCTAACTCAAACCTTAAGCCTAGGAAGGAAAATCAGCCTATGATTCGGGATGGTCTCATGGAAATAGCAGTGGAGGCAGCCAAGTTGTGTCACTTTTGCGCTCCCCTTGGGATGCCTTTAACAGCTGCAGTGTGCCTGGAGCACAGGGCTTCCTGGTTTTAAAAGTCCTAGGCCTAAGCCTAACAGTAACCCTAGGAAGGTAAATCAGCCGGGTATTAGGGTTCTTCCTAAGGAAAAAGCTGTGAAAGCAGCCATGTTGTGGCACTTCTGCACTCCCTTTGGGATGCCTTTGGCAGATGCAGTAAGCCTGGAACTCAGGGCTTCCTGCTTAAAAAAATCCTAGCCCTAGGCTGAGCCCTAACCCTAACCCTAGGCAGATAAATCAGCCTAGGTATAGGGATGGTGCCAAGGAAAAAGCTGTGAAAGCTGCCATGTTGTTGCACTTTTGTACTCCCCTTGGGATGCCTTTCACAGCGGCCAAGTGCCTGGAGCTCAGGGCTTCCTGGTTTAAAAAACCATGTCCCTAGCTGAGACTGGAGGCAGGTGATTCAGCCTAGGCTTAGCAATGGTGCCAATGAAAACGTGTGGAGGCAGCCATTTTCTGGCACTTTTGTGCTCCCCTTGGGATGCATTTCGCAGCTGCCGTGTGCCTGGAGCTCAGAGCTTGCTGGTTTAAAAAGCTCTACACCTAGGCGTAACCCTAACCCTAACCGTAACACTGGTCATTTAAAGCAGCCTGGGTTTAGGAATTATCCCAAGGGAAAAGCTGTGGAGACAGCCATGTTGTGGCACTTTTGCGCTCCCCTTGGGATGCCTTTCACAGCTGCAGTGTGCTTGGAGCACAGGGCTTCCTGGTTTAAAAAACCACAACTTTAGCCCAAACTGGAGGCTTCTAAATCAGCCTTCGTTTCGGGACGTCCCCAAGGAAAAAGCTGTGGAGGCAGGCATGTTGAGGCACTTCTGCGCTCTTCTTGGGCAGTCCTTCGCAGCTGCTGTGTTCTTGGAACTCAGGGCTTTCTGGTTAAAAGAACACTAACCCTAGGCCTAACTCAAACCTTAAGCCTAGGAAGGAAAATCAGCCTATGATTCGGGATGGTCTCATGGAAATAGCAGTGGAGGCAGCCAAGTTGTGTCACTTTTGCGCTCCCCTTGGGATGCCTTTAACAGCTGCAGTGTGCCTGGAGCACAGGGCTTCCTGGTTTTAAAAGTCCTAGGCCTAAGCCTAACAGTAACCCTAGGAAGGTAAATCAGCCGGGTATTAGGGTTCTTCCTAAGGAAAAAGCTGTGAAAGCAGCCATGTTGTGGCACTTCACCGCTTCCTTTGGGATGCCTTTGGCAGATGCAGTAAGCCTGGAACTCAGGGCTTCCTGGTTAAAAAAATCCTTGCCCTTGGCTGAGCCCTAACCCTAACCCTAGGCAGATAAATCAGCCTAGGTATAGGGATGGTGCCAAGGAAAAAGCTGTGAAAGCTGCCATGTTGTTGCACTTTTGTACTCCCCTTGGGATGCCTTTCACAGCTGCCAAGTGCCTGGAGCTCAGGGCTTCCTGGTTTAAAAAACCATGTCCCTAGCTGAGACTGGAGGCAGGTGATTCAGCCTAGGCTTAGCAATGGTGCCAATGAAAACGTGTGGAGGCAGCCATTTTCTGGCACTTTTGTGCTCCCCTTGGGATGCCTTTCGCAGCTGCCGTGTGCCTGGAGCTCAGAGCTTGCTGGTTTAAAAAGCTCTACACCTAGGCGTAACCCTAACCCTAACCGTAACACTGGTCATTTAAATCAGCCTGGGTTTAGGAATTATCCCAAGGGAAAAGCTGTGGAGACAGCCATGTTGTGGCACTTTTGCGCTCCCCTTGGGATGCCTTTCACAGCTGCAGTGTGCTTGGAGCACAGGGCTTCCTGGTGTAAAAAACCACAACTTTAGCCCAAACTGGAGGCTTCTAAATCAGCCTTCGTTTCGGGACGTCCCCAAGGAAAAAGCTGTGGAGGCAGGCATGTTGAGGCACTTCTGCGCTCTTCTTGGGTAGTCCTTCGCAGCTGCTGTGTTCTTGGAACTCAGGGCTTTCTGGTTAAAAGAACACTAACCCTAGGCCTAACTCAAACCTTAAGCCTAGGAAGGAAAATCAGCCTATGATTTGGGATGGTCTCATGGAAATAGCAGTGGAGGCAGCCAAGTTGTGTCACTTTTGCGCTCCCCTTGGGATGCCTTTAACAGCTGCAGTGTGCCTGGAGCACAGGGCTTCCTGGTTTTAAAAGTCCTAGGCCTAAGCCTAACAGTCACCCTAGGAAGGTAAATCAGCCGGGTATTAGGGTTCTTCCTAAGGAAAAAGCTGTGAAAGCAGCCATGTTGTGGACCTTCTGCGCTCCCTTTGGGATGCCTTTGGCAGATGCAGTAAGCCTGGAACTCAGGGCTTCCTGCTTAAAAAAATCCTAGCCCTAGGCTGAGCCCTAACCCTAACCCTAGGCAGATAAATCAGCCTAGGTATAGGGATGGCGCCAAGGAAAAAGCTGTGAAAGCAGCCATGTTGTTGCACTTTTGTACTCCCCTTGGGATGCCTTTCACAGCTGCCGTGTGCCTGGAACTCAGGGCTTCCTGGTTTAAAAAACCATGTCCCTAGCTGAGACTGGAGGCAGGTGATTCAGCCTAGGCTTAGCAATGGTGCCAATGAAAACGTGTGGAGGCAGCCATTTTCTGGCCCTTTTGTGCTCCCCTTGGGATGCCTTTCGCAGCTGGCGTGTGCCTGGAGCTCAGAGCTTGCTGGTTTAAAAAGCTCTACACCTAGGCGTAACCCTAACCCTAACCATAACACTGGTCATTTAAAGCAGCCTGGGTTTAGGAATTATCCCAAGGGAAAAGCTGTGGAGACAGCCATGTTGTGGCACTTTTGCGCTCCCCTTGGGATGCCTTTCACAGCTGCAATGTGCTTGGAGCACAGGGCTTCCTGGTTTAAAAAACCACAACTTTAGCCCAAACTGGAGGCTTCTAAATCAGCCTTCGTTTCGGGACGTCCCCAAGGAAAAAGCTGTGGAGGCAGGCATGTTGAGGCACTTCTGCGCTCTTCTTGGGTAGTCCTTCGCAGGTGCTGTGTTCTTGGAACTCAGGGCTTTCTGGTTAAAAGAACACTAACCCTAGGCCTAACTCAAACCTTAAGCCTAGGAAGGAAAATCAGCCTATGATTCGGGATGGTCTCATGGAAATAGCAGTGGAGGCAGCCAAGTTGTGTCACTTTTGCGCTCCCCTTGGGATGCCTTTAACAGCTGCAGTGTGCCTGGAGCACAGGGCTTCCTGGTTTTAAAAGTCCTAGGCCTAAGCCTAACAGTAACCCTAGGAAGGTAAATCAGCCGGGTATTAGGGTTCTTCCTAAGGAAAAAGCTGTGAAAGCAGCCATGTTGTGGCACTTCTGCGCTCCCTTTGGGATGCCTTTGGCAGATGCAGTAAGCCTGGAACTCAGGGCTTCCTGCTTAAAAAAATCCTAGCCCTAGGCTGAGCCCTAACCCTAACCCTAGGCAGATAAATCAGCCTAGGTATAGGGATGGTGCCAAGGAAAAAGCTGTGAAAGCTGCCATGTTGTTGCACTTTTGTACTCCCCTTGGGATGCCTTTCACAGCTGCCGTGTGCCTGGAGCTCAGGGCTTCCTGGTTTAAGAAACCATGTCCCTAGCTGAGACTGGAGGCAGGTGATTCAGCCTAGGCTTAGCAATGGTGCCAATGAAAACGTGTGGAGGCAGCCATTTTCTGGCCCTTTTGTGCTCCCCTTGGGATGCCTTTCGCAGCTGCCGTGTGCCTGGAGCTCAGAGCTTGCTGGTTTAAAAAGCTCTACACCTAGGCGTAACCCTAACCCTAACCGTAACACTGGTCATTTAAATCAGCCTGGGTTTAGGAATTATCCCAAGGGAAAAGCTGTGGAGACAGCCATGTTGTGGCACTTTTGCGCTCCCCTTGGGATGCCTTTCACAGCTGCAGTGTGCTTGGAGCACAGGGCTTCCTGGTTTAAAAAACCACAACTTTAGCCCAAACTGGAGGCTTCTAAATCAGCCTTCGTTTCGGGACGTCCCCAAGGAAAAAGCTGTGGAGGCAGGCATGTTGAGGCACTTCTGCGCTCTTCTTGGGCAGTCCTTCGCAGCTGCTGTGTTCTTGGAACTCAGGGCTTTCTGGTTAAAAGAACACTAACCCTAGGCCTAACTCAAACCTTAAGCCTAGGAAGGAAAATCAGCCTATGATTCGGGATGGTCTCATGGAAATAGCAGTGGAGGCAGCCAAGTTGTGTCACTTTTGCGCTCCCCTTGGGATGCCTTTAACAGCTGCAGTGTGCCTGGAGCACAGGGCTTCCTGGTTTTAAAAGTCCTAGGCCTAAGCCTAACAGTAACCCTAGGAAGGTAAATCAGCCGGGTATTAGGGTTCTTCCTAAGGAAAAAGCTGTGAAAGCAGCCATGTTGTGGCACTTCACCGCTTCCTTTGGGATGCCTTTGGCAGATGCAGAAAGCCAGGAACGCAGGGCTTCCTGGTTAAAAAAATCCTTGCCCTTGGCTGAGCCCTAACCCTAACCCTAGGCAGATAAATCAGCCTAGGTATAGGGATGGTGCCAAGGAAAAAGCTGTGAAAGCTGCCATGTTGTTGCACTTTTGTACTCCCCTGGGGATGCCTTTCACAGCTGCCGTGTGCCTGGAGCTCAGGGCTTCCTGGTTTAAAAAACCATGTCCCTAGCTGAGACTGGAGGCAGGTGATTCAGCCTAGGCTTAGCAATGGTGCCAATGAAAACGTGTGGAGGCAGCCATTTTCTGGCACTTTTGTGCTCCCCTTGGGATGCCTTTCGCAGCTGGCGTGTGCCTGGAGCTCAGAGCTTGCTGGTTTAAAAAGCTCTACACCTAGGCGTAACCCTAACCCTAACCGTAACACTGGTCATTTAAATCAGCCTGGGTTTAGGAATTATCCCAAGGGAAAAGCTGTGGAGACAGCCATGTTGTGGCACTTTTGCGCTCCCCTTGGGATGCCTTTCACAGCTGCAGTGTGCTTGGAGCACAGGGCTTCCTGGTGTAAAATACCACAACTTTAGCCCAAACTGGAGGCTTCTAAATCAGCCTTCGTTTCGGGACGTCCCCAAGGAAAAAGCTGTGGAGGCAGGCATGTTGAGGCACTTCTGCGCTCTTCTTGGGTAGTCCTTCGCAGCTGCTGTGTTCTTGGAACTCAGGGCTTTCTGGTTAAAAGAACACTAACCCTAGGCCTAACTCAAACCTTAAGCCTAGGAAGGAAAATCAGCCTATGATTTGGGATGGTCTCATGGAAATAGCAGTGGAGGCAGCCAAGTTGTGTCACTTTTGCGCTCCCCTTGGGATGCCTTTAACAGCTGCAGTGTGCCTGGAGCACAGGGCTTCCTGGTTTTAAAAGTCCTAGGCCTAAGCCTAACAGTCACCCTAGGAAGGTAAATCAGCCGGGTATTAGGGTTCTTCCTAAGGAAAAAGCTGTGAAAGCAGCCATGTTGTGGCACTTCTGCGCTCCCTTTGGGATGCCTTTGGCAGATGCAGAAAGCCAGGAACGCAGGGCTTCCTGGTTAAAAAAATCCTTGCCCTTGGCTGAGCCCTAACCCTAACCCTAGGCAGATAAATCAGCCTAGGTATAGGGATGGTGCCAAGGAAAAAGCTGTGAAAGCTGCCATGTTGTTGCACTTTTGTACTCCCCTGGGGATGCCTTTCACAGCTGCCGTGTGCCTGGAGCTCAGGGCTTCCTGGTTTAAAAAACCATGTCCCTAGCTGAGACTGGAGGCAGGTGATTCAGCCTAGGCTTAGCAATGGTGCCAATGAAAACGTGTGGAGGCAGCCATTTTCTGGCACTTTTGTGCTCCCCTTGGGATGCCTTTCGCAGCTGGCGTGTGCCTGGAGCTCAGAGCTTGCTGGTTTAAAAAGCTCTACACCTAGGCGTAACCCTAACCCTAACCGTAACACTGGTCATTTAAATCAGCCTGGGTTTAGGAATTATCCCAAGGGAAAAGCTGTGGAGACAGCCATGTTGTGGCACTTTTGCGCTCCCCTTGGGATGCCTTTCACAGCTGCAGTGTGCTTGGAGCACAGGGCTTCCTGGTGTAAAATACCACAACTTTAGCCCAAACTGGAGGCTTCTAAATCAGCCTTCGTTTCGGGACGTCCCCAAGGAAAAAGCTGTGGAGGCAGGCATGTTGAGGCACTTCTGCGCTCTTCTTGGGTAGTCCTTCGCAGCTGCTGTGTTCTTGGAACTCAGGGCTTTCTGGTTAAAAGAACACTAACCCTAGGCCTAACTCAAACCTTAAGCCTAGGAAGGAAAATCAGCCTATGATTTGGGATGGTCTCATGGAAATAGCAGTGGAGGCAGCCAAGTTGTGTCACTTTTGCGCTCCCCTTGGGATGCCTTTAACAGCTGCAGTGTGCCTGGAGCACAGGGCTTCCTGGTTTTAAAAGTCCTAGGCCTAAGCCTAACAGTCACCCTAGGAAGGTAAATCAGCCGGGTATTAGGGTTCTTCCTAAGGAAAAAGCTGTGAAAGCAGCCATGTTGTGGACCTTCTGCGCTCCCTTTGGGATGCCTTTGGCAGATGCAGTAAGCCTGGAACTCAGGGCTTCCTGCTTAAAAAAATCCTAGCCCTAGGCTGAGCCCTAACCCTAACCCTAGGCAGATAAATCAGCCTAGGTATAGGGATGGCGCCAAGGAAAAAGCTGTGAAAGCAGCCATGTTGTTGCACTTTTGTACTCCCCTTGGGATGCTATTCACAGCTGCCGTGTGCCTGGAACTCAGGGCTTCCTGGTTTAAAAAACCATGTCCCTAGCTGAGACTGGAGGCAGGTGATTCAGCCTAGGCTTAGCAATGGTGCCAATGAAAACGTGTGGAGGCAGCCATTTTCTGGCCCTTTTGTGCTCCCCTTGGGATGCCTTTCGCAGCTGGCGTGTGCCTGGAGCTCAGAGCTTGCTGGTTTAAAAAGCTCTACACCTAGGCGTAACCCTAACCCTAACCATAACACTGGTCATTTAAAGCAGCCTGGGTTTAGGAATTATCCCAAGGGAAAAGCTGTGGAGACAGCCATGTTGTGGCACTTTTGCGCTCCCCTTGGGATGCCTTTCACAGCTGCAGTGTGCTTGGAGCACAGGGCTTCCTGGTTTAAAAAACCACAACTTTAGCCCAAACTGGAGGCTTCTAAATCAGCCTTCGTTTCGGGACGTCCCCAAGGAAAAAGCTGTGGAGGCAGGCATGTTGAGGCACTTCTGCGCTCTTCTTGGGTAGTCCTTCGCAGGTGCTGTGTTCTTGGAACTCAGGGCTTTCTGGTTAAAAGAACACTAACCCTAGGCCTAACTCAAACCTTAAGCCTAGGAAGGAAAATCAGCCTATGATTCGGGATGGTCTCATGGAAATAGCAGTGGAGGCAGCCAAGTTGTGTCACTTTTGTGCTCCCCTTGGGATGCCTTTAACAGCTGCAGTGTGCCTGGAGCACAGGGCTTCCTGGTTTTAAAAGTCCTAGGCCTAAGCCTAACAGTAACCCTAGGAAGGTAAATCAGCCGGGTATTAGGGTTCTTCCTAAGGAAAAAGCTGTGAAAGCAGCCATGTTGTGGCACTTCTGCGCTCCCTTTGGGATGCCTTTGGCAGATGCAGTAAGCCTGGAACTCAGGGCTTCCTGCTTAAAAAAATCCTAGCCCTAGGCTGAGCCCTAACCCTAACCCTAGGCAGATAAATCAGCCTAGGTATAGGGATGGTGCCAAGGAAAAAGCTGTGAAAGCTGCCATGTTGTTGCACTTTTGTACTCCCCTTGGGATGCCTTTCACAGCTGCCGTGTGCCTGGAGCTCAGGGCTTCCTGGTTTAAGAAACCATGTCCCTAGCTGAGACTGGAGGCAGGTGATTCAGCCTAGGCTTAGCAATGGTGCCAATGAAAACGTGTGGAGGCAGCCATTTTCTGGCCCTTTTGTGCTCCCCTTGGGATGCCTTTCGCAGCTGGCGTGTGCCTGGAGCTCAGAGCTTGCTGGTTTAAAAAGCTCTACACCTAGGCGTAACCCTAACCCTAACCGTAACACTGGTCATTTAAAGCAGCCTGGGTTTAGGAATTATCCCAAGGGAAAAGCTGTGGAGACAGCCATGTTGTGGCACTTTTGCGCTCCCCTTGGGATGCCTTTCACAGCTGCAGTGTGCTTGGAGCACAGGGCTTCCTGGTTTAAAAAACCACAACTTTAGCCCAAACTGGAGGCTTCTAAATCAGCCTTCGTTTCGGGACGTCCCCAAGGAAAAAGCTGTGGAGGCAGGCATGTTGAGGCACTTCTGCGCTCTTCTTGGGCAGTCCTTCGCAGCTGCTGTGTTCTTGGAACTCAGGGCTTTCTGGTTAAAAGAACACTAACCCTAGGCCTAACTCAAACCTTAAGCCTAGGAAGGAAAATCAGCCTATGATTCGGGATGGTCTCATGGAAATAGCAGTGGAGGCAGCCAAGTTGTGTCACTTTTGCGCTCCCCTTGGGATGCCTTTAACAGCTGCAGTGTGCCTGGAGCACAGGGCTTCCTGGTTTTAAAAGTCCTAGGCCTAAGCCTAACAGTAACCCTAGGAAGGTAAATCAGCCGGGTATTAGGGTTCTTCCTAAGGAAAAAGCTGTGAAAGCAGCCATGTTGTGGCACTTCACCGCTTCCTTTGGGATGCCTTTGGCAGATGCAGAAAGCCAGGAACGCAGGGCTTCCTGGTTAAAAAAATCCTTGCCCTTGGCTGAGCCCTAACCCTAACCCTAGGCAGATAAATCAGCCTAGGTATAGGGATGGTGCCAAGGAAAAAGCTGTGAAAGCTGCCATGTTGTTGCACTTTTGTACTCCCCTTGGGATGCCTTTCACAGCTGCCGTGTGCCTGGAGCTCAGGGCTTCCTGGTTTAAAAAACCATGTCCCTAGCTGAGACTGGAGGCAGGTGATTCAGCCTAGGCTTAGCAATGGTGCCAATGAAAACGTGTGGAGGCAGCCATTTTCTGGCACTTTTGTGCTCCCCTTGGGATGCCTTTCGCAGCTGGCGTGTGCCTGGAGCTCAGAGCTTGCTGGTTTAAAAAGCTCTACACCTAGGCGTAACCCTAACCCTAACCGTAACACTGGTCATTTAAAGCAGCCTGGGTTTAGGAATTATCCCAAGGGAAAAGCTGTGGAGACAGCCATGTTGTGGCACTTTTGCGCTCCCCTTGGGATGCCTTTCACAGCTGCAGTGTGCTTGGAGCACAGGGCTTCCTGGTGTAAAATACCACAACTTTAGCCCAAACTGGAGGCTTCTAAATCAGCCTTCGTTTCGGGACGTCCCCAAGGAAAAAGCTGTGGAGGCAGGCATGTTGAGGCACTTCTGCGCTCTTCTTGGGTAGTCCTTCGCAGCTGCTGTGTTCTTGGAACTCAGGGCTTTCTGGTTAAAAGAACACTAACCCTAGGCCTAACTCAAACCTTAAGCCTAGGAAGGAAAATCAGCCTATGATTCGGGATGGTCTCATGGAAATAGCAGTGGAGGCAGCCAAGTTGTGTCACTTTTGCGCTCCCCTTGGGATGCCTTTAACAGCTGCAGTGTGCCTGGAGCACAGGGCTTCCTGGTTTTAAAAGTCCTAGGCCTAAGCCTAACAGTAACCCTAGGAAGGTAAATCAGCCGGGTATTAGGGTTCTTCCTAAGGAAAAAGCTGTGAAAGCAGCCATGTTGTGGCACTTCTGCGCTCCCTTTGGGATGCCTTTGGCAGATGCAGTAAGCCTGGAACTCAGGGCTTCCTGCTTAAAAAAATCCTAGCCCTAGGCTGAGCCCTAACCCTAACCCTAGGCAGATAAATCAGCCTAGGTATAGGGATGGTGCCAAGGAAAAAGCTGTGAAAGCTGCCATGTTGTTGCACTTTTGTACTCCCCTTGGGATGCCTTTCACAGCTGCCGTGTGCCTGGAGCTCAGGGCTTCCTGGTTTAAGAAACCATGTCCCTAGCTGAGACTGGAGGCAGGTGATTCAGCCTAGGCTTAGCAATGGTGCCAATGAAAACGTGTGGAGGCAGCCATTTTCTGGCACTTTTGTGCTCCCCTTGGGATGCCTTTCGCAGCTGCCGTGTGCCTGGAGCTCAGAGCTTGCTGGTTTAAAAAGCTCTACACCTAGGCGTAACCCTAACCCTAACCGTAACACTGGTCATTTAAATCAGCCTGGGTTTAGGAATTATCCCAAGGGAAAAGCTGTGGAGACAGCCATGTTGTGGCACTTTTGCGCTCCCCTTGGGATGCCTTTCACAGCTGCAGTGTGCTTGGAGCACAGGGCTTCCTGGTTTAAAAAACCACAACTTTAGCCCAAACTGGAGGCTTCTAAATCAGCCTTCGTTTCGGGACGTCCCCAAGGAAAAAGCTGTGGAGGCAGGCATGTTGAGGCACTTCTGCGCTCTTCTTGGGCAGTCCTTCGCAGCTGCTGTGTTCTTGGAACTCAGGGCTTTCTGGTTAAAAGAACACTAACCCTAGGCCTAACTCAAACCTTAAGCCTAGGAAGGAAAATCAGCCTATGATTCGGGATGGTCTCATGGAAATAGCAGTGGAGGCAGCCAAGTTGTGTCACTTTTGCGCTCCCCTTGGGATGCCTTTAACAGCTGCAGTGTGCCTGGAGCACAGGGCTTCCTGGTTTTAAAAGTCCTAGGCCTAAGCCTAACAGTAACCCTAGGAAGGTAAATCAGCCGGGTATTAGGGTTCTTCCTAAGGAAAAAGCTGTGAAAGCAGCCATGTTGTGGCACTTCACCGCTTCCTTTGGGATGCCTTTGGCAGATGCAGTAAGCCTGGAACTCAGGGCTTCCTGGTTAAAAAAATCCTTGCCCTTGGCTGAGCCCTAACCCTAACCCTAGGCAGATAAATCAGCCTAGGTATAGGGATGGTGCCAAGGAAAAAGCTGTGAAAGCTGCCATGTTGTTGCACTTTTGTACTCCCCTTGGGATGCCTTTCACAGCTGCCGTGTGCCTGGAGCTCAGGGCTTCCTGGTTTAAAAAACCATGTCCCTAGCTGAGACTGGAGGCAGGTGATTCAGCCTAGGCTTAGCAATGGTGCCAATGAAAACGTGTGGAGGCAGCCATTTTCTGGCACTTTTGTGCTCCCCTTGGGATGCCTTTCGCAGCTGCCGTGTGCCTGGAGCTCAGAGCTTGCTGGTTTAAAAAGCTCTACACCTAGGCGTAACCCTAACCCTAACCGTAACACTGGTCATTTAAATCAGCCTGGGTTTAGGAATTATCCCAAGGGAAAAGCTGTGGAGACAGCCATGTTGTGGCACTTTTGCGCTCCCCTTGGGATGCCTTTCACAGCTGCAGTGTGCTTGGAGCACAGGGCTTCCTGGTGTAAAAAACCACAACTTTAGCCCAAACTGGAGGCTTCTAAATCAGCCTTCGTTTCGGGACGTCCCCAAGGAAAAAGCTGTGGAGGCAGGCATGTTGAGGCACTTCTGCGCTCTTCTTGGGTAGTCCTTCGCAGCTGCTGTGTTCTTGGAACTCAGGGCTTTCTGGTTAAAAGAACACTAACCCTAGGCCTAACTCAAACCTTAAGCCTAGGAAGGAAAATCAGCCTATGATTCGGGATGGTCTCATGGAAATAGCAGTGGAGGCAGCCAAGTTGTGTCACTTTTGCGCTCCCCTTGGGATGCCTTTAACAGCTGCAGTGTGCCTGGAGCACAGGGCTTCCTGGTTTTAAAAGTCCTAGGCCTAAGCCTAACAGTAACCCTAGGAAGGTAAATCAGCCGGGTATTAGGGTTCTTCCTAAGGAAAAAGCTGTGAAAGCAGCCATGTTGTGGCACTTCTGCGCTCCCTTTGGGATGCCTTTGGCAGATGCAGTAAGCCTGCAACTCAGGGCTTCCTGCTTAAAAAAATCCTAGCCCTAGGCTGAGCCCTAACCCTAACCCTAGGCAGATAAATCAGCCTAGGTATAGGGATGGTGCCAAGGAAAAAGCTGTGAAAGCTGCCATGTTGTTGCACTTTTGTACTCCCCTTGGGATGCCTTTCACAGCTGCCGTGTGCCTGGAGCTCAGGGCTTCCTGGTTTAAAAAACCATGTCCCTAGCTGAGACTGGAGGCAGGTGATTCAGCCTAGGCTTAGCAATGGTGCCAATGAAAACGTGTGGAGGCAGCCATTTTCTGGCACTTTTGTGCTCCCCTTGGGATGCCTTTCGCAGCTGCCGTGTGCCTGGAGCTCAGAGCTTGCTGGTTTAAAAAGCTCTACACCTAGGCGTAACCCTAACCCTAACCGTAACACTGGTCATTTAAAGCAGCCTGGGTTTAGGAATTATCCCAAGGGAAAAGCTGTGGAGACAGCCATGTTGTGGCACTTTTGCGCTCCCCTTGGGATGCCTTTCACAGCTGCAGTGTGCTTGGAGCACAGGGCTTCCTGGTGTAAAAAACCACAACTTTAGCCCAAACTGGAGGCTTCTAAATCAGCCTTCGTTTCGGGACGTCCCCAAGGAAAAAGCTGTGGAGGCAGGCATGTTGAGGCACTTCTGCGCTCTTCTTGGGTAGTCCTTCGCAGCTGCTGTGTTCTTGGAACTCAGGGCTTTCTGGTTAAAAGAACACTAACCCTAGGCCTAACTCAAACCTTAAGCCTAGGAAGGAAAATCAGCCTATGATTCGGGATGGTCTCATGGAAATAGCAGTGGAGGCAGCCAAGTTGTGTCACTTTTGCGCTCCCCTTGGGATGCCTTTAACAGCTGCAGTGTGCCTGGAGCACAGGGCTTCCTGGTTTTAAAAGTCCTAGGCCTAAGCCTAACAGTAACCCTAGGAAGGTAAATCAGCCGGGTATTAGGGTTCTTCCTAAGGAAAAAGCTGTGAAAGCAGCCATGTTGTGGCACTTCTGCGCTCCCTTTGGGATGCCTTTGGCAGATGCAGTAAGCCTGGAACTCAGGGCTTCCTGCTTAAAAAAATCCTAGCCCTAGGCTGAGCCCTAACCCTAACCCTAGGCAGATAAATCAGCCTAGGTATAGGGATGGTGCCAAGGAAAAAGCTGTGAAAGCTGCCATGTTGTTGCACTTTTGTACTCCCCTTGGGATGCCTTTCACAGCGGCCAAGTGCCTGGAGCTCAGGGCTTCCTGGTTTAAAAAACCATGTCCCTAGCTGAGACTGGAGGCAGGTGATTCAGCCTAGGCTTAGCAATGGTGCCAATGAAAACGTGTGGAGGCAGCCATTTTCTGGCACTTTTGTGCTCCCCTTGGGATGCATTTCGCAGCTGCCGTGTGCCTGGAGCTCAGAGCTTGCTGGTTTAAAAAGCTCTACACCTAGGCGTAACCCTAACCCTAACCGTAACACTGGTCATTTAAAGCAGCCTGGGTTTAGGAATTATCCCAAGGGAAAAGCTGTGGAGACAGCCATGTTGTGGCACTTTTGCGCTCCCCTTGGGATGCCTTTCACAGCTGCAGTGTGCTTGGAGCACAGGGCTTTCTGGTGTAAAAAACCACAACTTTAGCCCAAACTGGAGGCTTCTAAATCAGCCTTCGTTTCGGGACGTCCCCAAGGAAAAAGCTGTGGAGGCAGGCATGTTGAGGCACTTCTGCGCTCTTCTTGGGCAGTCCTTCGCAGCTGCTGTGTTCTTGGAACTCAGGGCTTTCTGGTTAAAAGAACACTAACCCTAGGCCTAACTCAAACCTTAAGCCTAGGAAGGAAAATCAGCCTATGATTCGGGATGGTCTCATGGAAATAGCAGTGGAGGCAGCCAAGTTGTGTCACTTTTGCGCTCCCCTTGGGATGCCTTTAACAGCTGCAGTGTGCCTGGAGCACAGGGCTTCCTGGTTTTAAAAGTCCTAGGCCTAAGCCTAACAGTAACCCTAGGAAGGTAAATCAGCCGGGTATTAGGGTTCTTCCTAAGGAAAAAGCTGTGAAAGCAGCCATGTTGTGGCACTTCTGCGCTCCCTTTGGGATGCCTTTGGCAGATGCAGTAAGCCTGGAACTCAGGGCTTCCTGCTTAAAAAAATCCTAGCCCTAGGCTGAGCCCTAACCCTAACCCTAGGCAGATAAATCAGCCTAGGTATAGGGATGGTGCCAAGGAAAAAGCTGTGAAAGCTGCCATGTTGTTGCACTTTTGTACTCCCCTTGGGATGCCTTTCACAGCTGCCGTGTGCCTGGAGCTCAGGGCTTCCTGGTTTAAAAAACCATGTCCCTAGCTGAGACTGGAGGCAGGTGATTCAGCCTAGGCTTAGCAATGGTGCCAATGAAAACGTGTGGAGGCAGCCATTTTCTGGCACTTTTGTGCTCCCCTTGGGATGCCTTTCGCAGCTGCCGTGTGCCTGGAGCTCAGAGCTTGCTGGTTTAAAAAGCTCTACACCTAGGCGTAACCCTAACCCTAACCGTAACACTGGACATTTAAAGCAGCCTGGGTTTAGGAATTACCCCAAGGGAAAAGCTGTGGAGACAGCCATGTTGTGGCACTTTTGCGCTCCCCTTGGGATGCCTTTCACAGCTGCAGTGTGCTTGGAGCACAGGGCTTCCTGGTGTAAAAAACCACAACTTTAGCCCAAACTGGAGGCTTCTAAATCAGCCTTCGTTTCGGGACGTCCCCAAGGAAAAAGCTGTGGAGGCAGGCATGTTGAGGCACTTCTGCGCTCTTCTTGGGTAGTCCTTCGCAGCTGCTGTGTTCTTGGAACTCAGGGCTTTCTGGTTAAAAGAACACTAACCCTAGGCCTAACTCAAACCTTAAGCCTAGGAAGGAAAATCAGCCTATGATTCGGGATGGTCTCATGGAAATAGCAGTGGAGGCAGCCAAGTTGTGTCACTTTTGCGCTCCCCTTGGGATGCCTTTAACAGCTGCAGTGTGCCTGGAGCACAGGGCTTCCTGGTTTTAAAAGTCCTAGGCCTAAGCCTAACAGTAACCCTAGGAAGGTAAATCAGCCGGGTATTAGGGTTCTTCCTAAGGAAAAAGCTGTGAAAGCAGCCATGTTGTGGCACTTCTGCACTCCCTTTGGGATGCCTTTGGCAGATGCAGTAAGCCTGGAACTCAGGGCTTCCTGCTTAAAAAAATCCTAGCCCTAGGCTGAGCCCTAACCCTAACCCTAGGCAGATAAATCAGCCTAGGTATAGGGATGGTGCCAAGGAAAAAGCTGTGAAAGCTGCCATGTTGTTGCACTTTTGTACTCCCCTTGGGATGCCTTTCACAGCGGCCAAGTGCCTGGAGCTCAGGGCTTCCTGGTTTAAAAAACCATGTCCCTAGCTGAGACTGGAGGCAGGTGATTCAGCCTAGGCTTAGCAATGGTGCCAATGAAAACGTGTGGAGGCAGCCATTTTCTGGCACTTTTGTGCTCCCCTTGGGATGCATTTCGCAGCTGCCGTGTGCCTGGAGCTCAGAGCTTGCTGGTTTAAAAAGCTCTACACCTAGGCGTAACCCTAACCCTAACCGTAACACTGGTCATTTAAATCAGCCTGGGTTTAGGAATTATCCCAAGGGAAAAGCTGTGGAGACAGCCATGTTGTGGCACTTTTGCGCTCCCCTTGGGATGCCTTTCACAGCTGCAGTGTGCTTGGAGCACAGGGCTTTCTGGTGCAAAAAACCACAACTTTAGCCCAAACTGGAGGCTTCTAAATCAGCCTTCGTTTCGGGACGTCCCCAAGGAAAAAGCTGTGGAGGCAGGCATGTTGAGGCACTTCTGCGCTCTTCTTGGGCAGTCCTTCGCAGCTGCTGTGTTCTTGGAACTCAGGGCTTTCTGGTTAAAAGAACACTAACCCTAGGCCTAACTCAAACCTTAAGCCTAGGAAGGAAAATCAGCCTATGATTCGGGATGGTCTCATGGAAATAGCAGTGGAGGCAGCCAAGTTGTGTCACTTTTGCGCTCCCCTTGGGATGCCTTTAACAGCTGCAGTGTGCCTGGAGCACAGGGCTTCCTGGTTTTAAAAGTCCTAGGCCTAAGCCTAACAGTAACCCTAGGAAGGTAAATCAGCCGGGTATTAGGGTTCTTCCTAAGGAAAAAGCTGTGAAAGCAGCCATGTTGTGGCACTTCTGCGCTCCCTTTGGGATGCCTTTGGCAGATGCAGTAAGCCTGGAACTCAGGGCTTCCTGCTTAAAAAAATCCTAGCCCTAGGCTGAGCCCTAACCCTAACCCTAGGCAGATAAATCAGCCTAGGTATAGGGATGGTGCCAAGGAAAAAGCTGTGAAAGCTGCCATGTTGTTGCACTTTTGTACTCCCCTTGGGATGCCTTTCACAGCTGCCGTGTGCCTGGAGCTCAGGGCTTCCTGGTTTAAAAAACCATGTCCCTAGCTGAGACTGGAGGCAGGTGATTCAGCCTAGGCTTAGCAATGGTGCCAATGAAAACGTGTGGAGGCAGCCATTTTCTGGCACTTTTGTGCTCCCCTTGGGATGCATTTCGCAGCTGCCGTGTGCCTGGAGCTCAGAGCTTGCTGGTTTAAAAAGCTCTACACCTAGGCGTAACCCTAACCCTAACCGTAACACTGGTCATTTAAAGCAGCCTGGGTTTAGGAATTATCCCAAGGGAAAAGCTGTGGAGACAGCCATGTTGTGGCACTTTTGCGCTCCCCTTGGGATGCCTTTCACAGCTGCAGTGTGCTTGGAGCACAGGGCTTTCTGGTGTAAAAAACCACAACTTTAGCCCAAACTGGAGGCTTCTAAATCAGCCTTCGTTTCGGGACATCCCCAAGGAAAAAGCTGTGGAGGCAGGCATGTTGAGGCACTTCTGCGCTCTTCTTGGGCAGTCCTTCGCAGCTGCTGTGTTCTTGGAACTCAGGGCTTTCTGGTTAAAAGAACACTAACCCTAGGCCTAACTCAAACCTTAAGCCTAGGAAGGAAAATCAGCCTATGATTCGGGATGGTCTCATGGAAATAGCAGTGGAGGCAGCCAAGTTGTGTCACTTTTGCGCTCCCCTTGGGATGCCTTTCACAGCTGCAGTGTGCCTGGAGCACAGGGCTTCCTGGTTTTAAAAGTCCTAGGCCTAAGCCTAACAGTAACCCTAGGAAGGTAAATCAGCCGGGTATTAGGGTTCTTCCTAAGGAAAAAGCTGTGAAAGCAGCCATGTTGTGGCACTTCTGCGCTCCCTTTGGGATGCCTTTGGCAGATGCAGTAAGCCTGGAACTCAGGGCTTCCTGCTTAAAAAAATCCTAGCCCTAGGCTGAGCCCTAACCCTAACCCTAGGCAGATAAATCAGCCTAGGTATAGGGATGGTGCCAAGGAAAAAGCTGTGAAAGCTGCCATGTTGTTGCACTTTTGTACTCCCCTTGGGATGCCTTTCACAGCTGCCGTGTGCCTGGAGCTCAGGGCTTCCTGGTTTAAAAAACCATGTCCCTAGCTGAGACTGGAGGCAGGTGATTCAGCCTAGGCTTAGCAATGGTGCCAATGAAAACGTGTGGAGGCAGCCATTTTCTGGCACTTTTGTGCTCCCCTTGGGATGCCTTTCGCAGCTGCCGTGTGCCTGGAGCTCAGAGCTTGCTGGTTTAAAAAGCTCTACACCTAGGCGTAACCCTAACCCTAACCGTAACACTGGTCATTTAAATCAGCCTGGGTTTAGGAATTATCCCAAGGGAAAAGCTGTGGAGACAGCCATGTTGTGGCACTTTTGCGCTCCCCTGGGGATGCCTTTCACAGCTGCAGTGTGCTTGGAGCACAGGGCTTCCTGGTGTAAAAAACCACAACTTTAGCCCAAACTGGAGGCTTCTAAATCAGCCTTCGTTTCGGGACGTCCCCAAGGAAAAAGCTGTGGAGGCAGGCATGTTGAGGCACTTCTGCGCTCTTCTTGGGTAGTCCTTCGCAGCTGCTGTGTTCTTGGAACTCAGGGCTTTCTGGTTAAAAGAACACTAACCCTAGGCCTAACTCAAACCTTAAGCCTAGGAAGGAAAATCAGCCTATGATTCGGGATGGTCTCATGGAAATAGCAGTGGAGGCAGCCAAGTTGTGTCACTTTTGCGCTCCCCTTGGGATGCCTTTAACAGCTGCAGTGTGCCTGGAGCACAGGGCTTCCTGGTTTTAAAAGTCCTAGGCCTAAGCCTAACAGTAACCCTAGGAAGGTAAATCAGCCGGGTATTAGGGTTCTTCCTAAGGAAAAAGCTGTGAAAGCAGCCATGTTGTGGCACTTCTGCACTCCCTTTGGGATGCCTTTGGCAGATGCAGTAAGCCTGGAACTCAGGGCTTCCTGCTTAAAAAAATCCTAGCCCTAGGCTGAGCCCTAACCCTAACCCTAGGCAGATAAATCAGCCTAGGTATAGGGATGGTGCCAAGGAAAAAGCTGTGAAAGCTGCCATGTTGTTGCACTTTTGTACTCCCCTTGGGATGCCTTTCACAGCGGCCAAGTGCCTGGAGCTCAGGGCTTCCTGGTTTAAAAAACCATGTCCCTAGCTGAGACTGGAGGCAGGTGATTCAGCCTAGGCTTAGCAATGGTGCCAATGAAAACGTGTGGAGGCAGCCATTTTCTGGCACTTTTGTGCTCCCCTTGGGATGCATTTCGCAGCTGCCGTGTGCCTGGAGCTCAGAGCTTGCTGGTTTAAAAAGCTCTACACCTAGGCGTAACCCTAACCCTAACCGTAACACTGGTCATTTAAAGCAGCCTGGGTTTAGGAATTATCCCAAGGGAAAAGCTGTGGAGACAGCCATGTTGTGGCACTTTTGCGCTCCCCTTGGGATGCCTTTCACAGCTGCAGTGTGCTTGGAGCACAGGGCTTTCTGGTGCAAAAAACCACAACTTTAGCCCAAACTGGAGGCTTCTAAATCAGCCTTCGTTTCGGGACGTCCCCAAGGAAAAAGCTGTGGAGGCAGGCATGTTGAGGCACTTCTGCGCTCTTCTTGGGCAGTCCTTCGCAGCTGCTGTGTTCTTGGAACTCAGGGCTTTCTGGTTAAAAGAACACTAACCCTAGGCCTAACTCAAACCTTAAGCCTAGGAAGGAAAATCAGCCTATGATTCGGGATGGTCTCATGGAAATAGCAGTGGAGGCAGCCAAGTTGTGTCACTTTTGCGCTCCCCTTGGGATGCCTTTAACAGCTGCAGTGTGCCTGGAGCACAGGGCTTCCTGGTTTTAAAAGTCCTAGGCCTAAGCCTAACAGTAACCCTAGGAAGGTAAATCAGCCGGGTATTAGGGTTCTTCCTAAGGAAAAAGCTGTGAAAGCAGCCATGTTGTGGCACTTCTGCGCTCCCTTTGGGATGCCTTTGGCAGATGCAGTAAGCCTGGAACTCAGGGCTTCCTGCTTAAAAAAATCCTAGCCCTAGGCTGAGCCCTAACCCTAACCCTAGGCAGATAAATCAGCCTAGGTATAGGGATGGTGCCAAGGAAAAAGCTGTGAAAGCTGCCATGTTGTTGCACTTTTGTACTCCCCTTGGGATGCCTTTCACAGCTGCCGTGTGCCTGGAGCTCAGGGCTTCCTGGTTTAAAAAACCATGTCCCTAGCTGAGACTGGAGGCAGGTGATTCAGCCTAGGCTTAGCAATGGTGCCAATGAAAACGTGTGGAGGCAGCCATTTTCTGGCACTTTTGTGCTCCCCTTGGGATGCCTTTCGCAGCTGCCGTGTGCCTGGAGCTCAGAGCCTGCTGGTTTAAAAAGCTCTACACCTAGGCGTAACCCTAACCCTAACCGTAACACTGGTCATTTAAAGCAGCCTGGGTTTAGGAATTATCCCAAGGGAAAAGCTGTGGAGACAGCCATGTTGTGGCACTTTTGCGCTCCCCTTGGGATGCCTTTCACAGCTGCAGTGTGCTTGGAGCACAGGGCTTTCTGGTGTAAAAAACCACAACTTTAGCCCAAACTGGAGGCTTCTAAATCAGCCTTCGTTTCGGGACGTCCCCAAGGAAAAAGCTGTGGAGGCAGGCATGTTGAGGCACTTCTGCGCTCTTCTTGGGTAGTCCTTCGCAGCTGCTGTGTTCTTGGAACTCAGGGCTTTCTGGTTAAAAGAACACTAACCCTAGGCCTAACTCAAACCTTAAGCCTAGGAAGGAAAATCAGCCTATGATTCGGGATGGTCTCATGGAAATAGCAGTGGAGGCAGCCAAGTTGTGTCACTTTTGCGCTCCCCTTGGGATGCCTTTCACAGCTGCAGTGTGCCTGGAGCACAGGGCTTCCTGGTTTTAAAAGTCCTAGGCCTAAGCCTAAGAGTAACCCTAGGAAGGTAAATCAGCCGGGTATTAGGGTTCTTCCTAAGGAAAAAGCTGTGAAAGCAGCCATGTTGTGGCACTTCTGCGCTCCCTTTGGGATGCCTTTGGCAGATGCAGTAAGCCTGGAACTCAGGGCTTCCTGCTTAAAAAAATCCTAGCCCTAGGCTGAGCCCTAACCCTAACCCTAGGCAGATAAATCAGCCTAGGTATAGGGATGGTGCCAAGGAAAAAGCTGTGAAAGCTGCCATGTTGTTGCACTTTTGTACTCCCCTTGGGATGCCTTTCACAGCTGCCGTGTGCCTGGAGCTCAGGGCTTCCTGGTTTAAAAAACCATGTCCCTAGCTGAGACTGGAGGCAGGTGATTCAGCCTAGGCTTAGCAATGGTGCCAATGAAAACGTGTGGAGGCAGCCATTTTCTGGCCCTTTTGTGCTCCCCTTGGGATGCCTTTCGCAGCTGCCGTGTGCCTGGAGCTCAGAGCTTGCTGGTTTAAAAAGCTCTACACCTAGGCGTAACCCTAACCCTAACCGTAACACTGGTCATTTAAATCAGCCTGGGTTTAGGAATTATCCCAAGGGAAAAGCTGTGGAGACAGCCATGTTGTGGCACTTTTGCGCTCCCCTTGGGATGCCTTTCACAGCTGCAGTGTGCTTGGAGCACAGGGCTTCCTGGTTTAAAAAACCACAACTTTAGCTCAAACTGGAGGCTTCTAAATCAGACTTCGTTTCGGGACGTCCCCAAGGAAAAAGCTGTGGAGGCAGGCATGTTGAGGCACTTCTGCGCTCTTCTTGGGTAGTCCTTCGCAGCTGCTGTGTTCTTGGAACTCAGGGCCTTCTGGTTAAAAGAACACTAACCCTAGGCCTAACTCAAACCTTAAGCCTAGGAAGGAAAATCAGCCTATGATTCGGGATGGTCTCATGGAAATATCAGTGGAGGCAGCCAAGTTGTGTCACTTTTGCGCTCCCCTTGGGATGCCTTTAACAGCTGCAGTGTGCCTGGAGCACAGGGCTTCCTGGTTTTAAAAGTCCTAGGCCTAAGCCTAACAGTAACCCTAGGAAGGTAAATCAGCCGGGTATTAGGGTTCTTCCTAAGGAAAAAGCTGTGAAAGCAGCCATGTTGTGGCACTTCTGCGCTCCCTTTGGGATGCCTTTGGCAGATGCAGTAAGCCTGGAACTCAGGGCTTCCTGGTTAAAAAAATCCTTGCCCTTGGCTGAGCCCTAACCCTAACCCTAGGCAGATAAATCAGCCTAGGTATAGGGATGGTGCCAAGGAAAAAGCTGTGAAAGCTGCCATGTTGTTGCACTTTTGTACTCCCCTTGGGATGCCTTTCACAGCTGCCAAGTGCCTGGAGCTCAGGGCTTCCTGGTTTAAAAAACCATGTCCCTAGCTGAGACTGGAGGCAGGTGATTCAGCCTAGGCTTAGCACGGGTGCCAATGAAAACGTGTGGAGGCAGCCATTTTCTGGCACTTTTGTGCTCCCCTTGGGATGCATTTCGCAGCTGCCGTGTGCCTGGAGCTCAGAGCTTGCTGGTTTAAAAAGCTCTACACCTAGGCGTATTCCTAACCCTAACCGTAACACTGGTCATTTAAATCAGCCTGGGTTTAGGAATTATCCCAAGGGAAAAGCTGTGGAGACAGCCAAGTTGTGTCACTTTTGCGCTCCCCTTGGGATGTTTTTAACAGCTGCAGTGTGCCTGGAGCACAGAGCTTCCTGGTTTTAAAAGTCCTAGGCCTAAGCCTAACAGTAACCCTAGGAAGGTAAATCAGCCGGGTAATAGGGTTCTTCCTAAGGAAAAAGCTGTGAAAGCAGCCATGTTGTGGACCTTCTGCGCTCCCTTTGGGATGCCTTTGGCAGATGCAGTAAGCCTGGAACTCAGGGCTTCCTGCTTAAAAAAATCCTTGCCCTTGGCTGAGCCCTAACCCTAACCCTAGGCAGATAAATCAGCCTAGGTATAGGGATGGTGCCAAGGAAAAAGCTGTGAAAGCTGCCATGTTGTTGCACTTTTGTACTCCCCTTGGGATGCCTTTCACAGCTGCCGTGTGCCTGGAGCTCAGGGCTTCCTGGTTTAAAAAACCATGTCCCTAGCTGAGACTGGAGGCAGGTGATTCAGCCTAGGCTTAGCAATGGTGCCAATGAAAACGTGTGGAGGCAGCCATTTTCTGGCACTTTTGTGCTCCCCTTGGGATGCCTTTCGCAGCTGCCGTGTGCCTGGAGCTCAGAGCTTGCTGGTTTAAAAAGCTCTACACCTAGGCGTAACCCTAACCCTAACCGTAGCACTGGTCATTTAAAGCAGCCTGGGTTTAGGAATTATCCCAAGGGAAAAGCTGTGGAGACAGCCATGTTGTGGCACTTTTGCGCTCCCCTTGGGATGCCTTTCACAGCTGCAGTGTGCTTGGAGCACAGGGCTTCCTGGTGTAAAAAACCACAACTATAGCCCAAACTGGAGGCTTCTAAATCAGCCTTCGTTTCGGGACGTCCCCAAGGAAAAAGCTGTGGAGGCAGGCATGTTGAGGCACTTCTGCGCTCTTCTTGGGTAGTCCTTCGCAGCTGCTGTGTTCTTGGAACTCAGGGCTTTCTGGTTAAAAGAACACTAACCCTAGGCCTAACTCAAACCTTAAGCCTAGGAAGGAAAATCAGCCTATGATTCGGGATGGTCTCATGGAAATAGCAGTGGAGGCAGCCAAGTTGTGTCACTTTTGCGCTCCCCTTGGGATGCCTTTCACAGCTGCAGTGTGCCTGGAGCACAGGGCTTCCTGGTTTTAAAAGTCCTAGGCCTAAGCCTAACAGTAACCCTAGGAAGGTAAATCAGCCGGGTATTAGGGTTCTTCCTAAGGAAAAAGCTGTGAAAGCAGCCATGTTGTGGCACTTCTGCGCTCCCTTTGGGATGCCTTTGGCAGATGCAGTAAGCCTGGAACTCAGGGCTTCCTGCTTAAAAAAATCCTAGCCCTAGGCTGAGCCCTAACCCTAACCCTAGGCAGATAAATCAGCCTAGGTATAGGGATGGTGCCAAGGAAAAAGCTGTGAAAGCTGCCATGTTGTTGCACTTTTGTACTCCCCTTGGGATGCCTTTCACAGCTGCCGTGTGCCTGGAGCTCAGGGCTTCCTGGTTTAAAAAACCATGTCCCCAGGTGAGACTGGAGGCAGGTGATTCAGCCTAGGCTTAGCAATGGTGCCAATGAAAACGTGTGGAGGCAGCCATTTTCTGGCACTTTTGTGCTCCCCTTGGGATGCCTTTCGCAGCTGCCGTGTGCCTGGAGCTCAGAGCTTGCTGGTTTAAAAAGCTCTACACCTAGGCGTAACCCTAACCCTAACCGTAACACTGGTCATTTAAAGCAGCCTGGGTTTAGGAATTATCCCAAGGGAAAAGCATTGGAGACAGCCATGTTGTGGCACTTTTGCGCTCCCCTTGGGATGCCTTTCACAGCTGCAGTGTGCTTGGAGCACAGGGCTTCCTGGTTTAAAAAACCACAACTTTAGCCCAAACTGGAGGCTTCTAAATCAGCCTTCGTTTCGGGACGTCCCCAAGGAAAAAGCTGTGGAGGCAGGCATGTTGAGGCACTTCTGCGCTCTTCTTGGGTAGTCCTTCGCAGCTGCTGTGTTCTTGGAACTCAGGGCTTTCTGGTTAAAAGAACACTAACCCTAGGCCTAACTCAAACCTTAAGCCTAGGAAGGAAAATCAGCCTATGATTCGGGATGGTCTCATGGAAATAGCAGTGGAGGCAGCCAAGTTGTGTCACTTTTGCGCTCCCCTTGGGATGCCTTTAACAGCTGCAGTGTGCCTGGAGCACAGGGCTTCCTGGTTTTAAAAGTCCTAGGCCTAAGCCTAACAGTAACCCTAGGAAGGTAAATCAGCCGGGTATTAGGGTTCTTCCTAAGGAAAAAGCTGTGAAAGCAGCCATGTTGTGGCACTTCTGCGCTCCCTTTGGGATGCCTTTGGCAGATGCAGTAAGCCTGGAACTCAGGGCTTCCTGGTTAAAAAAATCCTAGCCCTTGGCTGAGCCCTAACCCTAAACCTAGCCAGATAAATCAGCCTAGGTATAGGGATGGTGCCAAGGAAAAAGCTGTGAAAGCTGCCATGTTGTTGCACTTTTGTACTCCCCTTGGGATGCCTTTCACAGCTGCCGTGTGCCTGGAGCTCAGGGCTTCCTGGTTTAAAAAACCATGTCCCTAGCTGAGACTGGAGGCAGGTGATTCAGCCTAGGCTTAGCAATGGTGCCAATGAAAACGTGTGGAGGCAGCCATTTTCTGGCACTTTTGTGCTCCCCTTGGGATGCCTTTCGCTGCTGCCGTGTGCCTGGAGCTCAGAGCTTGCTGGTTTAAAAAGCTCTACACCTAGGCGTAACCCTAACCCTAACCGTAACACTGGTCATTCAAAGCAGCCTGGGTTTAGGAATTATCCCAAGGGAAAAGCTGTGGAGACAGCCATGTTGTGGCACTTTTGCGCTCCCCTTGGGATGCCTTTCACAGCTGCAGTGTGCTTGGAGCACAGGGCTTCCTGGTTTAAAAAACCACAACTTTAGCCCAAACTGGAGGCTTCTAAATCAGCCTTCGTTTCGGGACGTCCCCAAGGAAAAAGCTGTGGAGGCAGGCATGTTGAGGCACTTCTGCGCTCTTCTTGGGTAGTCCTTCGCAGCTGCTGTGTTCTTGGAACTCAGGGCTTTCTGGTTAAAAGAACACTAACCCTAGGCCTAACTCAAACCTTAAGCCTAGGAAGGAAAATCAGCCTATGATTCGGGATGGTCTCATGGAAATAGCAGTGGAGGCAGCCAAGTTGTGTCACTTTTGCGCTCCCCTTGGGATGCCTTTAACAGCTGCAGTGTGCCTGGAGCACAGAGCTTCCTGGTTTTAAAAGTCCTAGGCCTAAGCCTAACAGTAACCCTAGGAAGGTAAATCAGCCGGGTAATAGGGTTCTTCCTAAGGAAAAAGCTGTGAAAGCAGCCATGTTGTGGACCTTCTGCGCTCCCTTTGGGATGCCTTTGGCAGATGCAGTAAGCCTGGAACTCAGGGCTTCCTGCTTAAAAAAATCCTTGCCCTTGGCTGAGCCCTAACCCTAACCCTAGGCAGATAAATCAGCCTAGGTATAGGGATGGTGCCAAGGAAAAAGCTGTGAAAGCTGCCATGTTGTTGCACTTTTGTACTCCCCTTGGGATGCCTTTCACAGCTGCCAAGTGCCTGGAGCTCAGGGCTTCCTGGTTTAAAAAACCATGTCCCTAGCTGAGACTGGAGGCAGGTGATTCAGCCTAGGCTTAGCAATGGTGCCAATGAAAACGTGTGGAGGCAGCCATTTTCTGGCACTTTTGTGCTCCCCTTGGGATGCCTTTCGCAGCTGCCGTGTGCCTGGAGCTCAGAGCTTGCTGGTTTAAAAAGCTCTACACCTAGGCGTAACCCTAACCCTAACCGTAGCACTGGTCATTTAAATCAGCCTGGGTTTAGGAATTATCCCAAGGGAAAAGCTGTGGAGACAGCCATGTTGTGGCACTTTTGCGCTCCCCTTGGGATGCCTTTCACAGCTGCAGTGTGCTTGGAGCACAGGGCTTCCTGGTGTAAAAATCACAACTATAGCCCAAACTGCAGGCTTCTAAATCAGCCTTCGTTTCGGGACGTCCCCAAGGAAAAAGCTGTGGAGGCAGGCATGTTGAGGCACTTCTGCGCTCTTCTTGGGTAGTCCTTCGCAGCTGCTGTGTTCTTGGAACTCAGGGCTTTCTGGTTAAAAGAACACTAACCCTAGGCCTAACTCAAACCTTAAGCCTAGGAAGGAAAATCAGCCTATGATTCGGGATGGTCTCATGGAAATAGCAGTGGAGGCAGCCAAGTTGTGTCACTTTTGCGCTCCCCTTGGGATGCCTTTCACAGCTGCAGTGTGCCTGGAGCACAGGGCTTCCTGGTTTTAAAAGTCCTAGGCCTAAGCCTAACAGTAACCCTAGGAAGGTAAATCAGCCGGGTATTAGGGTTCTTCCTAAGGAAAAAGCTGTGAAAGCAGCCATGTTGTGGCACTTCTGCACTCCCTTTGGGATGCCTTTGGCAGATGCAGTAAGCCTGGAACTCAGGGCTTCCTGCTTAAAAAAATCCTAGACCTAGGCTGAGCCTTAACCCTAACCCTAGGCAGATAAATCAGCCTAGGTATAGGGATGGTGCCAAGGAAAAAGCTGTGAAAGCTGCCATGTTGTTGCACTTTTGTACTCCCCTTGGGATGCCTTTCACAGCTGCCGTGTGCCTGGAGCTCAGGGCTTCCTGGTTTAAAAAACCATGTCCCTAGCTGAGACTGGAGGCAGGTGATTCAGCCTACGCTTAGCAATGGTGCCAATGAAAACGTGTGGAGGCAGCCATTTTCTGGCACTTTTGTGCTCCCCTTGGGATGCCTTTCGCAGCTGCCGTGTGCCTGGAGCTCAGAGCTTGCTGGTTTAAAAAGCTCTACACCTAGGCGTAACCCTAACCCTAACCGTAGCACTGGTCATTTAAAGCAGCCTGGGTTTAGGAATTATCCCAAGGGAAAAGCATTGGAGACAGCCATGTTGTGGCACTTTTGCGCTCCCCTTGGGATGCCTTTCACAGCTGCAGTGTGCTTGGAGCACAGGGCTTCCTGGTGTAAAAAACCACAACTATAGCCCAAACTGCAGGCTTCTAAATCAGCCTTCGTTTCGGGACGTCCCCAAGGAAAAAGCTGTGGAGGCAGGCATGTTGAGGCACATCTGCGCTCTTCTTGGGTAGTCCTTCGCAGCTGCTGTGTTCTTGGAACTCAGGGCTTTCTGGTTAAAAGAACACTAACCCTAGGCCTAACTCAAACCTTAAGCCTAGGAAGGAAAATCAGCCTATGATTCAGGATGGTCTCATGGAAATAGCAGTGGAGGCAGCCAAGTTGTGTCACTTTTGCGCTCCCCTTGGGATGCCTTTAACAGCTGCAGTGTGCCTGGAGCACAGGGCTTCCTGGTTTTAAAAGTCCTAGGCCTAAGCCTAACAGTAACCCTAGGAAGGTAAATCAGCCGGGTATTAGGGTTCTTCCTAAGGAAAAAGCTGTGAAAGCAGCCATGTTGTGGCACTTCTGCGCTCCCTTTGGGATGCCTTTGGCAGATGCAGTAAGCCTGGAACTCAGGGCTTCCTGCTTAAAAAAATCCTAGCCCTAGGCTGAGCCCTAACCCTAACCCTAGGCAGATAAATCAGCCTAGGTATAGGGATGGTGCCAAGGAAAAAGCTGTGAAAGCTGCCATGTTGTTGCACTTTTGTACTCCCCTTGGGATGCCTTTCACAGCTGCCGTGTGCCTGGAGCTCAGGGCTTCCTGGTTTAAAAAACCATGTCCCCAGGTGAGACTGGAGGCAGGTGATTCAGCCTAGGCTTAGCAATGGTGCCAATGAAAACGTGTGGAGGCAGCCATTTTCTGGCACTTTTGTGCTCCCCTTGGGATGCCTTTCGCAGCTGCCGTGTGCCTGGAGCTCAGAGCTTGCTGGTTTAAAAAGCTCTACACCTAGGCGTAACCCTAACCCTAACCGTAACACTGGTCATTTAAAGCAGCCTGGGTTTAGGAATTATCCCAAGGGAAAAGCATTGGAGACAGCCATGTTGTGGCACTTTTGCGCTCCCCTTGGGATGCCTTTCACAGCTGCAGTGTGCTTGGAGCACAGGGCTTCCTGGTTTAAAAAACCACAACTTTAGCCCAAACTGGAGGCTTCTAAATCAGCCTTCGTTTCGGGACGTCCCCAAGGAAAAAGCTGTGGAGGCAGGCATGTTGAGGCACTTCTGCGCTCTTCTTGGGTAGTCCTTCGCAGCTGCTGTGTTCTTGGAACTCAGGGCTTTCTGGTTAAAAGAACACTAACCCTAGGCCTAACTCAAACCTTAAACCTAGGAAGGAAAATCAGCCTATGATTCGGGATGGTCTCATGGAAATAGCAGTGGAGGCAGCCAAGTTGTGTCACTTTTGCGCTCCCCTTGGGATGCCTTTAACAGCTGCAGTGTGCCTGGAGCACAGGGCTTCCTGGTTTTAAAAGTCCTAGGCCTAAGCCTAACAGTAACCCTAGGAAGGTAAATCAGCCGGGTATTAGGGTTCTTCCTAAGGAAAAAGCTGTGAAAGCAGCCATGTTGTGGCACTTCTGCGCTCCCTTTGGGATGCCTTTGGCAGATGCAGTAAGCCTGGAACTCAGGGCTTCCTGGTTAAAAAAATCCTAGCCCTAGGCTGAGCCCTAACCCTAAACCTAGCCAGATAAATCAGCCTAGGTATAGGGATGGTGCCAAGGAAAAAGCTGTGAAAGCTGCCATGTTGTTGCACTTTTGTACTCCCCTTGGGATGCCTTTCACAGCTGCCGTGTGCCTGGAGCTCAGGGCTTCCTGGTTTAAAAAACCATGTCCCTAGCTGAGACTGGAGGCAGGTGATTCAGCCTAGGCTTAGCAATGGTGCCAATGAAAACGTGTGGAGGCAGCCATTTTCTGGCACTTTTGTGCTCCCCTTGGGATGCCTTTCGCAGCTGCCGTGTGCCTGGAGCTCAGAGCTTGCTGGTTTTAAAAGCTCTACACCTAGGCGTAACCCTAACCCTAACCGTAACACTGGTCATTTAAATCAGCCTGGGTTTAGGAATTATCCCAAGGGAAAAGCTGTGGAGACAGCCATGTTGTGGCACTTTTGCGCTCCCCTTGGGATGCCTTTCACAGCTGCAGTGTGCTTGGAGCACAGGGCTTCCTGGTGTAAAAAACCACAACTTTAGCCCAAACTGGAGGCTTCTAAATCAGCCTTCGTTTCGGGACGTCCCCAAGGAAAAAGCTGTGGAGGCAGGCATGTTGATGCACTTCTGCGCTCTTCTTGGGTAGTCCTTCGCAGCTGCTGTGTTCTTGGAACTCAGGGCTTTCTGGTTAAAAGAACACTAACCCTAGGCCTAACTCAAACCTTAAGCCTAGGAAGGAAAATCAGCCTATGATTCGGGATGGTCTCATGGAAATAGCAGTGGAGGCAGCCAAGTTGTGTCACTTTTGCGCTCCCCTTGGGATGCCTTTAACAGCTGCAGTGTGCCTGGAGCACAGGGCTTCCTGGTTTTAAAAGTCCTAGGCCTAAGCCTAACAGTAACCCTAGGAAGGTAAATCAGCCGGGTATTAGGGTTCTTCCTAAGGAAAAAGCTGTGAAAGCAGCCATGTTGTGGCACTTCACCGCTCCCTTTGGGATGCCTTTGGCAGATGCAGTAAGCCTGGAACTCAGGGCTTCCTGGTTAAAAAAATCCTTGCCCTTGGCTGAGCCCTAACCCTAACCCTACGCAGATAAATCAGCCTAGGTATAGGGATGGTGCCAAGGAAAAAGCTGTGAAAGCTGCCATGTTGTTGCACTTTTGTACTCCCCTTGGGATGCCTTTCACAGCTGCCAAGTGCCTGGAGCTCAGGGCTTCCTGGTTTAAAAAACCATGTCCCTAGCTGAGACTGGAGGCAGGTGATTCAGCCTAGGCTTAGCAATGGTGCCAATGAAAACGTGTGGAGGCAGCCATTTTCTGGCACTTTTGTGCTCCCCTTGGGATGCATTTCGCAGCTGCCGTGTGCCTGGAGCTCAGAGCTTGCTGGTTATAAAGCTCTACACCTAGGCGTAACCCTAACCCTAACCGTAACACTGGTCATTTAAAGCAGCCTGGGTTTAGGAATTATCCCAAGGGAAAAGCTGTGGAGACAGCCATGTTGTGGCACTTTTGCGCTCCCCTTGGGATGCCTTTCACAGCTGCAGTGTGCTTGGAGCACAGGGCTTCCTGGTGTAAAAAACCACAACTTTAGCCCAAACTGGAGGCTTCTAAATCAGCCTTCGTTTCGGGACGTCCCCAAGGAAAAAGCTGTGGAGGCAGGCATGTTGAGGCACTTCTGCGCTCTTCTTGGGTAGTCCTTCGCAGCTGCTGTGTTCTTGGAACTCAGGGCTTTCTGGTTAAAAGAACACTAACCCTAGGCCTAACTCAAACCTTAAGCCTAGGAAGGAAAATCAGCCTATGATTCAGGATGGTCTCATGGAAATAGCAGTGGAGGCAGCCAAGTTGTGTCACTTTTGCGCTCCCCTTGGGATGCCTTTCACAGCTGCAGTGTGCCTGGAGCACAGGGCTTCCTGGTTTTAAAAGTCCTAGGCCTAAGCCTAACAGTAACCCTAGGAAGGTAAATCAGCCGGGTATTAGGGTTCTTCCTAAGGAAAAAGCTGTGAAAGCAGCCATGTTGTGGCACTTCTGCGCTCCCTTTGGGATGCCTTTGGCAGATGCAGTAAGCCTGGAACTCAGGGCTTCCTGCTTAAAAAAATCCTAGCCCTAGGCTGAGCCCTAACCCTAACCCTAGGCAGATAAATCAGCCTAGGTATAGGGATGGTGCCAAGGAAAAAGCTGTGAAAGCTGCCATGTTGTTGCACTTTTGTACTCCCCTTGGGATGCCTTTCACAGCTGCCGTGTGCCTGGAGCTCAGGGCTTCCTGGTTTAAAAAACCATGTCCCCAGGTGAGACTGGAGGCAGGTGATTCAGCCTACGCTTAGCAATGGTGCCAATGAAAACGTGTGGAGGCAGCCATTTTCTGGCACTTTTGTGCTCCCCTTGGGATGCCTTTCGCAGCTGCCGTGTGCCTGGAGCTCAGAGCTTGCTGGTTTAAAAAGCTCTACACCTAGGCGTAACCCTAACCCTAACCGTAACACTGGTCATTTAAAGCAGCCTGGGTTTAGGAATTATCCCAAGGGAAAAGCTGTGGAGACAGCCATGTTGTGGCACTTTTGCGCTCCCCTTGGGATGCCTTTCACAGCTGCAGTGTGCTTGGAGCACAGGGCTTCCTGGTTTAAAAAACCACAACTTTAGCCCAAACTGGAGGCTTCTAAATCAGCCTTCGTTTCGGGACGTCCCCAAGGAAAAAGCTGTGGAGGCAGGCATGTTGAGGCACTTCTGCGCTCTTCTTGGGTAGTCCTTCGCAGCTGCTGTGTTCTTGGAACTCAGGGCTTTCTGGTTAAAAGAACACTAACCCTAGGCCTAACTCAAACCTTAAGCCTAGGAAGGAAAATCAGCCTATGATTCGGGATGGTCTCATGGAAATAGCAGTGGAGGCAGCCAAGTTGTGTCACTTTTGCGCTCCCCTTGGGATGCCTTTAACAGCTGCAGTGTGCCTGGAGCACAGGGCTTCCTGGTTTTAAAAGTCCTAGGCCTAAGCCTAACAGTAACCCTAGGAAGGTAAATCAGCCGGGTATTAGGGTTCTTCCTAAGGAAAAAGCTGTGAAAGCAGCCATGTTGTGGCACTTCTGCGCTCCCTTTGGGATGCCTTTGGCAGATGCAGTAAGCCTGGAACTCAGGGCTTCCTGCTTAAAAAAATCCTAGCCCTAGGCTGAGCCCTAACCCTAAACCTAGCCAGATAAATCAGCCTAGGTATAGGGATGGTGCCAAGGAAAAAGCTGTGAAAGCTGCCATGTTGTTGCACTTTTGTACTCCCCTTGGGATGCCTTTCACAGCTGCCGTGTGCCTGGAGCTCAGGGCTTCCTGGTTTAAAAAACCATGTCCCTAGCTGAGACTGGAGGCAGGTGATTCAGCCTAGGCTTAGCAATGGTGCCAATGAAAACGTGTGGAGGCAGCCATTTTCTGGCACTTTTGTGCTCCCCTTGGGATGCCTTTCGCAGCTGCCGTGTGCCTGGAGCTCAGAGCTTGCTGGTTTAAAAAGCTCTACACCTAGGCGTAACCCTAACCCTAACCGTAACACTGGTCATTTAAATCAGCCTGGGTTTAGGAATTATCCCAAGGGAAAAGCATTGGAGACAGCCATGTTGTGGCACTTTTGCGCTCCCCTTGGGATGCCTTTCACAGCTGCAGTGTGCTTGGAGCACAGGGCTTCCTGGTGTAAAAAACCACAACTTTAGCCCAAACTGGAGGCTTCTAAATCAGCCTTCGTTTCGGGACGTCCCCAAGGAAAAAGCTGTGGAGGCAGGCATGTTGAGGCACTTCTGCGCTCTTCTTGGGTAGTCCTTCGCAGCTGCTGTGTTCTTGGAACTCAGGGCTTTCTGGTTAAAAGAACACTAACCCTAGGCCTAACTCAAACCTTAAGCCTAGGAAGGAAAATCAGCCTATGATTCGGGATGGTCTCATGGAAATAGCAGTGGAGGCAGCCAAGTTGTGTCACTTTTGCGCTCCCCTTGGGATGCCTTTAACAGCTGCAGTGTGCCTGGAGCACAGGGCTTCCTGGTTTTAAAAGTCCTAGGCCTAAGCCTAACAGTAACCCTAGGAAGGTAAATCAGCCGGGTAATAGGGTTCTTCCTAAGGAAAAAGCTGTGAAAGCAGCCATGTTGTGGACCTTCTGCGCTCCCTTTGGGATGCCTTTGGCAGATGCAGTAAGCCTGGAACTCAGGGCTTCCTGGTTAAAAAAATCCTTGCCCTTGGCTGAGCCCTAACCCTAACCCTAGGCAGATAAATCAGCCTAGGTATAGGGATGGTGCCAAGGAAAAAGCTGTGAAAGCTGCCATGTTGTTGCACTTTTGTACTCCCCTTGGGATGCCTTTCACAGCTGCCAAGTGCCTGGAGCTCAGGGCTTCCTGGTTTAAAAAACCATGTCCCTAGCTGAGACTGGAGGCAGGTGATTCAGCCTAGGCTTAGCAATGGTGCCAATGAAAACGTGTGGAGGCAGCCATTTTCTGGCACTTTTGTGCTCCCCTTGGGATGCATTTCGCAGCTGCCATGTGCCTGGAGCTCAGAGCTTGCTGGTTTAAAAAGCTCTACACCTAGGCGTAACCCTAACCCTAACCGTAACACTGGTCATTTAAAGCAGCCTGGGTTTAGGAATTATCCCAAGGGAAAAGCTGTGGAGACAGCCATGTTGTGGCACTTTTGCGCTCCCCTTGGGATGCCTTTCACAGCTGCAGTGTGCTTGGAGCACAGGGCTTCCTGGTGTAAAAAACCACAACTTTAGCCCAAACTGGAGGCTTCTAAATCAGCCTTCGTTTCGGGACGTCCCCAAGGAAAAAGCTGTGGAGGCAGGCATGTTGAGGCACTTCTGCGCTCTTCTTGGGTAGTCCTTCGCAGCTGCTGTGTTCTTGGAACTCAGGGCTTTCTGGTTAAAAGAACACTAACCCTAGGCCTAACTCAAACCTTAAGCCTAGGAAGGAAAATCAGCCTATGATTCGGGATGGTCTCATGGAAATAGCAGTGGAGGCAGCCAAGTTGTGTCACTTTTGCGCTCCCCTTAGGATGCCTTTAACAGCTGCAGTGTGCCTGGAGCACAGGGCTTCCTGGTTTTAAAAGTCCTAGGCCTAAGCCTAACAGTAACCCTAGGAAGGTAAATCAGCCGGGTATTAGGGTTCTTCCTAAGGAAAAAGCTGTGAAAGCAGCCATGTTGTGGCACTTCTGCGCTCCCTTTGGGATGCCTTTGGCAGATGCAGTAAGCCTGGAACTCAGGGCTTCCTGCTTAAAAAAATCCTTGCCCTTGGCTGAGCCCTAACCCTAACCCTAGGCAGATAAATCAGCCTAGGTATAGGGATGGTGCCAAGGAAAAAGCTGTGAAAGCTGCCATGTTGTTGCACTTTTGTACTCCCCTTGGGATGCCTTTCACAGCTGCCGTGTGCCTGGAGCTCAGGGCTTCCTGGTTTAAAAAACCATGTCCCTAGCTGAGACTGGAGGCAGGTGATTCAGCCTAGGCTTAGCAATGGTGCCAATGAAAACGTGTGGAGGCAGCCATTTTCTGGCACTTTTGTGCTCCCCTTGGGATGCCTTTCGCAGCTGCCGTGTGCCTGGAGCTCAGAGCTTGCTGGTTTAAAAAGCTCTACACCTAGGCGTAACCCTAACCCTAACCGTAACACTGGTCATTTAAATCAGCCTGGGTTTAGGAATTATCCCAAGGGAAAAGCTGTGGAGACAGCCATGTTGTGGCACTTTTGCGCTCCCCTTGGGATGCCTTTCACAGCTGCAGTGTGCTTGGAGCACAGGGCTTCCTGGTGTAAAAAACCACAACTTTAGCCCAAACTGGAGGCTTCTAAATCAGCCTTCGTTTCGGGACGTCCCCAAGGAAAAAGCTGTGGAGGCAGGCATGTTGAGGCACTTCTGCGCTCTTCTTGGGTAGTCCTTCGCAGCTGCTGTGTTCTTGGAACTCAGGGCCTTCTGGTTAAAAGAACACTAACCCTAGGCCTAACTCAAACCTTAAGCCTAGGAAGGAAAATCAGCCTATGATTCGGGATGGTCTCATGGAAATAGCAGTGGAGGCAGCCAAGTTGTGTCACTTTTGCGCTCCCCTTGGGATGCCTTTCACAGCTGCAGTGTGCCTGGAGCACAGGGCTTCCTGGTTTTAAAAGTCCTAGGCCTAAGCCTAACAGTAACCCTAGGAAGGTAAATCAGCCGGGTATTAGGGTTCTTCCTAAGGAAAAAGCTGTGAAAGCAGCCATGTTGTGGCACTTCTGCGCTCCCTTTGGGATGCCTTTGGCAGATGCAGTAAGCCTGGAACTCAGGGCTTCCTGCTAAAAAAAATCCTTGCCCTTGGCTGAGCCCTAAGGCTAACCCTAGGCAGATAAATCAGCCTAGGTATAGGGATGGTGCCAAGGAAAAAGCTGTGAAAGCTGCCATGTTGTTGCACTTTTGTACTCCCCTTGGGATGCCTTTCACAGATGCCGTGTGCCTGGAGCTCAGGGCTTCCTGGTTTAAAAAACCATGTCCCTAGCTGAGACTGGAGGCAGGTGATTCAGCCTAGGCTTAGCAATGGTGCCAATGAAAACGTGTGGAGGCAGCCATTTTCTGGCACTTTTGTGCTCCCCTTGGGATGCATTTCGCAGCTGCCGTGTGCCTGGAGCTCAGAGCTTGCTGGTTTAAAAAGCTCTACACCTAGGCGTAACCCTAACCCTAACCGTAACACTGGTCATTTAAATCAGCCTGGGTTTAGGAATTATCCCAAGGGAAAAGCTGTGGAGACAGCCATGTTGTGGCACTTTTGCGCTCCCCTTGGGATGCCTTTCACAGCTGCAGTGTGCTTGGAGCACAGGGCTTCCTGGTGTAAAAAACCACAACTTTAGCCCAAACTGGAGGCTTCTAAATCAGCCTTCGTTTCGGGACGTCCCCAAGGAAAAAGCTGTGGAGGCAGGCATGTTGAGGCACTTCTGCGCTCTTCTTGGGTAGTCCTTCGCAGCTGCTGTGTTCTTGGAACTCAGGGCCTTCTGGTTAAAAGAACACTAACCCTAGGCCTAACTCAAACCTTAAGCCTAGGAAGGAAAATCAGCCTATGATTCGGGATGGTCTCATGGAAATAGCAGTGGAGGCAGCCAAGTTGTGTCACTTTTGCGCTCCCCTTGGGATGCCTTTCACAGCTGCAGTGTGCCTGGAGCACAGGGCTTCCTGGTTTTAAAAGTCCTAGGCCTAAGCCTAACAGTAACCCTAGGAAGGTAAATCAGCCGGGTATTAGGGTTCTTCCTAAGGAAAAAGCTGTGAAAGCAGCCATGTTGTGGCACTTCTGCGCTCCCTTTGGGATGCCTTTGGCAGATGCAGTAAGCCTGGAACTCAGGGCTTCCTGGTTAAAAAAATCCTTGCCCTAGGCTGAGCCCTAACCCTAAACCTAGCCAGATAAATCAGCCTAGGTATAGGGATGGTGCCAAGGAAAAAGCTGTGAAAGCTGCCATGTTGTTGCACTTTTGTACTCCCCTTGGGATGCCTTTCACAGCTGCCGTGTGCCTGGAGCTCAGGGCTTCCTGGTTTAAAAAACCATGTCCTTAGCTGAGACTGGAGGCAGGTGATTCAGCCTAGGCTTAGCAATGGTGCCAATGAAAACGTGTGGAGGCAGCCATTTTCTGGCACTTTTGTGCTCCCCTTGGGATGCCTTTCGCAGCTGCCGTGTGCCTGGAGCTCAGAGCTTGCTGGTTTAAAAAGCTCTACACCTAGGCGTAACCCTAACCCTAACCGTAACACTGGTCATTTAAGTCAGCCTGGGTTTAGGAATTATCCCAAGGGAAAAGCTGTGGAGACAGCCATGTTGTGGCACTTTTGCGCTCCCCTTGGGATGCCTTTCACAGCTGCAGTGTGCTTGGAGCACAGGGCTTCCTGGTTTAAAAACCACAACTTTAGCCCAAACTGGAGGCTTCTAAATCAGCCTTCGTTTCGGGACGTCCCCAAGGAAAAAGCTGTGGAGGCAGGCATGTTGAGGCACTTCTGCGCTCTTCTTGGGTAGTCCTTCGCAGCTGCTGTGTTCTTGGAACTCAGGGCTTTCTGGTTAAAAGAACACTAACCCTAGGCCTAACTCAAACCTTAAGCCTAGGAAGGAAAATCAGCCTATGATTCGGGATGGTCTCATGGAAATAGCAGTGGAGGCAGCCAAGTTGTGTCACTTTTGCGCTCCCCTTGGGATGCCTTTCACAGCTGCAGTGTGCCTGGAGCACAGGGCTTCCTGGTTTTAAAAGTCCTAGGCCTAAGCCTAACAGTAACCCTAGGAAGGTAAATCAGCCGGGTATTAGGGTTCTTCCTAAGGAAAAAGCTGTGAAAGCAGCCATGTTGTGGCACTTCTGCGCTCCCTTTGGGATGCCTTTGGCAGATGCAGTAAGCCTGCAACTCAGGGCTTCCTGCTTAAAAAAATCTTTGCCCTTGGCTGAGCCCTAACCCTAACCCTAGGCAGATAAATCAGCCTAGGTATAGGGATGGTGCCAAGGAAAAAGCTGTGAAAGCTGCCATGTTGTTGCACTTTTGTACTCCCCTTGGGATGCCTTTCACAGCTGCCGTGTGCCTGGAGCTCAGGGCTTCCTGGTTTAAAAAACCATGTCCCTAGCTGAGACTGGAGGCAGGTGATTCAGCCTAGGCTTAGCAATGGTGCCAATGAAAACGTGTGGAGGCAGCCATTTTCTGGCACTTTTGTGCTCCCCTTGGGATGCCTTTCGCAGCTGCCGTGTGCCTGGAGCTCAGAGCTTGCTGGTTTAAAAAGCTCTACACCTAGGCGTAACCCTAACCCTAACCGTAACACTGGTCATTTAAATCAGCCTGGGTTTAGGAATTATCCCAAGGGAAAAGCTGTGGAGACAGCCATGTTGTGGCACTTTTGCGCTCCCCTTGGGATGCCTTTCACAGCTGCAGTGTGCTTGGAGCACAGGGCTTCCTGGTTTAAAAACCACAACTTTAGCCCAAACTGGAGGCTTCTAAATCAGCCTTCGTTTCGGGACGTCCCCAAGGAAAAAGCTGTGGAGGCAGGCATGTTGAGGCACTTCTGCGCTCTTCTTGGGTAGTCCTTCGCAGCTGCTGTGTTCTTGGAACTCAGGGCTTTCTGGTTAAAAGAACACTAACCCTAGGCCTAACTCAAACCTTAAGCCTAGGAAGGAAAATCAGCCTATGATTCGGGATGGTCTCATGGAAATAGCAGTGGAGGCAGCCAAGTTGTGTCACTTTTGCGCTCCCCTTGGGATGCCTTTCACAGCTGCAGTGTGCCTGGAGCACAGGGCTTCCTGGTTTTAAAAGTCCTAGGCCTAAGCCTAACAGTAACCCTAGGAAGGTAAATCAGCCGGGTATTAGGGTTCTTCCTAAGGAAAAAGCTGTGAAAGCAGCCATGTTGTGGCACTTCTGCGCTCCCTTTGGGATGCCTTTGGCAGATGCAGTAAGCCTGGAACTCAGGGCTTCCTGCTTAAAAAAATCCCAGCCCTAGGCTGAGCCCTAACCCTAACCCTAGGCAGATAAATCAGCCTAGTTATAGGGATGGTGCCAAGGAAAAAGCTGTGAAAGCTGCCATGTTGTTGCACTTTTGTACTCCCCTTGGGATGCCTTTCACAGCTGCCGTGTGCCTGGAGCTCAGGGCTTCCTGGTTTAAAAAACCATGTCCCTAGCTGAGACTGGAGGCAGGTGATTCAGCCTAGGCTTAGCAATGGTGCCAATGAAAACGTGTGGAGGCAGCCATTTTCTGGCACTTTTGTGCTCCCCTTGGGATGCCTTTCGCAGCTGCCGTGTGCCTGGAGCTCAGAGCTTGCTGGTTTAAAAAGCTCTACACCTAGGCGTAACCCTAACCCTAACCGTAACACTGGTCATTTAAAGCAGCCTGGGTTTAGGAATTATCCCAAGGGAAAAGCTGTGGAGACAGCCATGTTGTGGCACTTTTGCGCTCCCCTTGGGATGCCTTTCACAGCTGCAGTGTGCTTGGAGCACAGGGCTTCCTGGTTTAAAAAACCACAACTTTAGCCCAAACTGGAGGCTTCTAAATCAGCCTTCGTTTCGGGACGTCCCCAAGGAAAAAGCTGTGGAGGCAGGCATGTTGAGGCACTTCTGCGCTCTTCTTGGGTAGTCCTTCGCAGCTGCTGTGTTCTTGGAACTCAGGGCTTTCTGGTTAAAAGAACACTAACCCTAGACCTAACTCAAACCTTAAGCCTAGGAAGGAAAATCAGCCTATGATTCGGGATGGTCTCATGGAAATAGCAGTGGAGGCAGCCAAGTTGTGTCACTTTTGCGCTCCCCTTGGGATGCCTTTAACAGCTGCAGTGTGCCTGGAGCACAGGGCTTCCTGGTTTTAAAAGTCCTAGGCCTAAGCCTAACAGTAACCCTAGGAAGGTAAATCAGCCGGGTATTAGGGTTCTTCCTAAGGAAAAAGCTGTGAAAGCAGCCATGTTGTGGCACTTCTGCGCTCCCTTTGGGATGCCTTTGGCAGATGCAGTAAGCCTGGAACTCAGGGCTTCCTGCTTAAAAAAATCCTTGCCCTTGGCTGAGCCCTAACCCTAACCCTTGGCAGATAAATCAGCCTAGGTATAGGGATGGTGCCAAGGAAAAAGCTGTGAAAGCTGCCATGTTGTTGCACTTTTGTACTCCCCTTGGGATGCCTTTCACAGCTGCCAAGTGCCTGGAGCTCAGGGCTTCCTGGTTTAAAAAACCATGTCCCTAGCTGAGACTGGAGGCAGGTGATTCAGCCTAGGCTTAGCAATGGTGCCAATGAAAACGTGTGGAGGCAGCCATTTTCTGGCACTTTTGTGCTCCCCTTGGGATGCATTTCGCAGCTGCCGTGTGCCTGGAGCTCAGAGCTTGCTGGTTTAAAAAGCTCTACACCTAGGCGTAACCCTAACCCTAACCGTAACACTGGTCATTTAAATCAGCCTGGGTTTAGGAATTATCCCAAGGGAAAAGCTGTGGAGACAGCCATGTTGTGGCACTTTTGCGCTCCCCTTGGGATGCCTTTCACAGCTGCAGTGTGCTTGGAGCACAGGGCTTCCTGGTTTAAAAACCACAACTTTAGCCCAAACTGGAGGCTTCTAAATCAGCCTTCGTTTCGGGACGTCCCCAAGGAAAAAGCTGTGGAGGCAGGCATGTTGAGGCACTTCTGCGCTCTTCTTGGGTAGTCCTTCGCAGCTGCTGTGTTCTTGGAACTCAGGGCTTTCTGGTTAAAAGAACACTAACCCTAGGCCTAACTCAAACCTTAAGCCTAGGAAGGAAAATCAGCCTATGATTCGGGATGGTCTCATGGAAATAGCAGTGGAGGCAGCCAAGTTGTGTCACTTTTGCGCTCCCCTTGGGATGCCTTTCACAGCTGCAGTGTGCCTGGAGCACAGGGCTTCCTGGTTTTAAAAGTCCTAGGCCTAAGCCTAACAGTAACCCTAGGAAGGTAAATCAGCCGGGTATTAGGGTTCTTCCTAAGGAAAAAGCTGTGAAAGCAGCCATGTTGTGGCACTTCTGCGCTCCCTTTGGGATGCCTTTGGCAGATGCAGTAAGCCTGGAACTCAGGGCTTCCTGCTTAAAAAAATCCCAGCCCTAGGCTGAGCCCTAACCCTAACCCTAGGCAGATAAATCAGCCTAGTTATAGGGATGGTGCCAAGGAAAAAGCTGTGAAAGCTGCCATGTTGTTGCACTTTTGTACTCCCCTTGGGATGCCTTTCACAGCTGCCGTGTGCCTGGAGCTCAGGGCTTCCTGGTTTAAAAAACCATGTCCCTAGCTGAGACTGGAGGCAGGTGATTCAGCCTAGGCTTAGCAATGGTGCCAATGAAAACGTGTGGAGGCAGCCATTTTCTGGCACTTTTGTGCTCCCCTTGGGATGCCTTTCGCAGCTGCCGTGTGCCTGGAGCTCAGAGCTTGCTGGTTTAAAAAGCTCTACACCTAGGCGTAACCCTAACCCTAACCGTAACACTGGTCATTTAAAGCAGCCTGGGTTTAGGAATTATCCCAAGGGAAAAGCTGTGGAGACAGCCATGTTGTGGCACTTTTGCGCTCCCCTTGGGATGCCTTTCACAGCTGCAGTGTGCTTGGAGCACAGGGCTTCCTGGTTTAAAAAACCACAACTTTAGCCCAAACTGGAGGCTTCTAAATCAGCCTTCGTTTCGGGACGTCCCCAAGGAAAAAGCTGTGGAGGCAGGCATGTTGAGGCACTTCTGCGCTCTTCTTGGGTAGTCCTTCGCAGCTGCTGTGTTCTTGGAACTCAGGGCTTTCTGGTTAAAAGAACACTAACCCTAGACCTAACTCAAACCTTAAGCCTAGGAAGGAAAATCAGCCTATGATTCGGGATGGTCTCATGGAAATAGCAGTGGAGGCAGCCAAGTTGTGTCACTTTTGCGCTCCCCTTGGGATGCCTTTAACAGCTGCAGTGTGCCTGGAGCACAGGGCTTCCTGGTTTTAAAAGTCCTAGGCCTAAGCCTAACAGTAACCCTAGGAAGGTAAATCAGCCGGGTATTAGGGTTCTTCCTAAGGAAAAAGCTGTGAAAGCAGCCATGTTGTGGCACTTCTGCGCTCCCTTTGGGATGCCTTTGGCAGATGCAGTAAGCCTGGAACTCAGGGCTTCCTGCTTAAAAAAATCCTTGCCCTTGGCTGAGCCCTAACCCTAACCCTTGGCAGATAAATCAGCCTAGGTATAGGGATGGTGCCAAGGAAAAAGCTGTGAAAGCTGCCATGTTGTTGCACTTTTGTACTCCCCTTGGGATGCCTTTCACAGCTGCCAAGTGCCTGGAGCTCAGGGCTTCCTGGTTTAAAAAACCATGTCCCTAGCTGAGACTGGAGGCAGGTGATTCAGCCTAGGCTTAGCAATGGTGCCAATGAAAACGTGTGGAGGCAGCCATTTTCTGGCACTTTTGTGCTCCCCTTGGGATGCATTTCGCAGCTGCCGTGTGCCTGGAGCTCAGAGCTTGCTGGTTTAAAAAGCTCTACACCTAGGCGTAACCCTAACCCTAACCGTAACACTGGTCATTTAAATCAGCCTGGGTTTAGGAATTATCCCAAGGGAAAAGCTGTGGAGACAGCCATGTTGTGGCACTTTTGCGCTCCCCTTGGGATGCCTTTCACAGCTGCAGTGTGCTTGGAGCACAGGGCTTCCTGGTTTAAAAACCACAACTTTAGCCCAAACTGGAGGCTTCTAAATCAGCCTTCGTTTCGGGACGTCCCCAAGGAAAAAGCTGTGGAGGCAGGCATGTTGAGGCACTTCTGCGCTCTTCTTGGGTAGTCCTTCGCAGCTGCTGTGTTCTTGGAACTCAGGGCTTTCTGGTTAAAAGAACACTAACCCTAGGCCTAACTCAAACCTTAAGCCTAGGAAGGAAAATCAGCCTATGATTCGGGATGGTCTCATGGAAATAGCAGTGGAGGCAGCCAAGTTGTGTCACTTTTGCGCTCCCCTTGGGATGCCTTTCACAGCTGCAGTGTGCCTGGAGCACAGGGCTTCCTGGTTTTAAAAGTCCTAGGCCTAAGCCTAACAGTAACCCTAGGAAGGTAAATCAGCCGGGTATTAGGGTTCTTCCTAAGGAAAAAGCTGTGAAAGTAGCCATGTTGTGGCACTTCTGTGCTCCCTTTGGGATGCCTTTGGCAGATGCAGTAAGCCTGGAACTCAGGGCTTCCTGCTTAAAAAAATCCCAGCCCTTGGCTGAGCCCTAACCCTAACCCTAGGCAGATAAATCAGCCTAGGTATAGGGATGGTGCCAAGGAAAAAGCTGTGAAAGCTGCCATGTTGTTGCACTTTTGTACTCCCCTTGGGATGCCTTTCACAGCTGCCGTGTGCCTGGAGCTCAGGGCTTCCTGGTTTAAAAAACCATGTCCCTAGCTGAGACTGGAGGCAGGTGATTCAGCCTAGGCTTAGCAATGGTGCCAATGAAAACGTGTGGAGGCAGCCATTTTCTGGCACTTTTGTGCTCCCCTTGGGATGCCTTTCGCAGCTGCCGTGTGCCTGGAGCTCAGAGCTTGCTGGTTTAAAAAGCTCTACACCTAGGCGTAACCCTAACCCTAACCGTAACACTGGTCATTTAAAGCAGCCTGGGTTTAGGAATTATCCCAAGGGAAAAGCTGTGGAGACAGCCATGTTGTGGCACTTTTGCGCTCCCCTTGGGATGCCTTTCACAGCTGCAGTGTGCTTGGAGCACAGGGCTTCCTGGTTTAAAAAAACACAACTTTAGCCCAAACTGGAGGCTTCTAAATCAGCCTTCGTTTCGGGACATCCCCAAGGAAAAAGCTGTGGAGGCAGGCATGTTGAGGCACTTCTGCGCTCTTCTTGGGTAGTCCTTCGCAGCTGCTGTGTTCTTGGAACTCAGGATTTTCTGGTTAAAAGAACACTAACCCTAGGCCTAACTCAAACCTTAAGCCTAGGAAGGAAAATCAGCCTATGATTCGGGATGGTCTCATGGAAATAGCAGTGGAGGCAGCCAAGTTGTGTCACTTTTGCGCTCCCCTTGGGATGCCTTTAACAGCTGCAGTGTGCCTGGAGCACAGGGCTTCCTGGTTTTAAAAGTCCTAGGCCTAAGCCTAACAGTAACCCTAGGAAGGTAAATCAGCCGGGTATTAGGGTTCTTCCTAAGGAAAAAGCTGTGAAAGCAGCCATGTTGTGGCACTTCTGCGCTCCCTTTGGGATGCCTTTGGCAGATGCAATAAGCCTGGAACTCAGGGCTTCCTGCTTAAAAAAATCCTTGCCCTCGGCTGAGCCCTAAGGCTAACCCTAGGCAGATAAATCAGCCTAGGTATAGGGATGGTGCCAAGGAAAAAGCTGTGAAAGCTGCCGTGTTGTTGCACTTTTGTACTCCCCTTGGGATGCCTTTCACAGCGGCCAAGTGCCTGGAGCTCAGGGCTTCCTGGTTTAAAAAACCATGTCCCTAGCTGAGACTGGAGGCGGGTGATTCAGCCTAGGCTTAGCAATGGTGCCAATGAAAACGTGTGGAGGCAGCCATTTTCTGGCACTTTTGTGCTCCCCTTGGGATGCATTTCGCAGCTGCCGTGTGCCTGGAGCTCAGAGCTTGCTGGTTTAAAAAGCTCTACACCTAGGCGTAACCCTAACCCTAACCGTAACACTGGTCATTTAAATCAGCCTGGGTTTAGGAATTATCCCAAGGGAAAAGCTGTGGAGACAGCCATGTTGTGGCACTTTTGCGCTCCCCTTGGGATGCCTTTCACAGCTGCAGTGTGCTTGGAGCACAGGGCTTCCTGGTTTAAAAAACCACAACTTTAGCCCAAACTGGAGGCTTCTAAATCAGCCTTCGTTTCGGGACGTCCCCAAGGAAAAAGCTGTGGAGGCAGGCATGTTGAGGCACTTCTGCGCTCTTCTTGGGTAGTCCTTCGCAGCTGCTGTGTTCTTGGAACTCAGGGCTTTCTGGTTAAAAGAACACTAACCCTAGGCCTAACTCAAACCTTAAGCCTAGGAAGGAAAATCAGCCTATGATTCGGGATGGTCTCATGGAAATAGCAGTGGAGGCAGCCAAGTTGTGTCACTTTTGCGCTCCCCTTGGGATGCCTTTAACAGCTGCAGTGTGCCTGGAGCACAGGGCTTCCTGGTTTTAAAAGTCCTAGGCCTAAGCCTAACAGTAACCCTAGGAAGGTAAATCAGCCGGGTATTAGGGTTCTTCCTAAGGAAAAAGCTGTGAAAGCAGCCATGTTGTAGCACTTCTGCGCTCCCTTTGGGATGCCTTTGGCAGATGCAGTAAGCCTGGAACTCAGGGCTTCCTGCTTAAAAAAATCCTTGCCCTTGGCTGAGCCCTAACCCTAAACCTAGGCAGATAAATCAGCCCAGGTATAGGGATGGTGCCAAGGAAAAAGCTGTGAAAGCTGCCATGTTGTTGCACTTTTGTACTCCCCTTGGGATGCCTTTCACAGCTGCCGGGTGCCTGGAGCTCAGGGCTTCCTGGTTTAAAAAACCATGTCCCTAGCTGAGACTGGAGGCAGGTGATTCAGCCTAGGCTTAGCAATGGTGCCAATGAAAACGTGTGGAGGCAGCCATTTTCTGGCACTTTTGTGCTCCCCTTGGGATGCCTTTCGCAGCTGCCGTGTGCCTGGAGCTCAGAGCTTGCTGGTTTAAAAAGCTCTACACCTAGGCGTAACCCTAACCCGAACTGTAACACTGGTCATTTAAATCAGCCTGGGTTTAGGAATTATCCCAAGGGAAAAGCTGTGGAGACAGCCATGTTGTGGCACTTTTGCGCTCCCCTGGGGATGCCTTTCACAGCTGCAGTGTGCTTGGAGCACAGGGCTTCCTGGTGTAAAAAACCACAACTTTAGGCCAAACTGGAGGCTTCTAAATCAGCCTTCGTTTCGGGACGTCCCCAAGGAAAAAGCTGTGGAGGCAGGCATGTTGAGGCACTTCTGCGCTCTTCTTGGGTAGTCCTTCGCAGCTGCTGTGTTCTTGGAACTCAGGGCTTTCTGGTTAAAAGAACACTAACCCTAGGCCTAACTCAAACCTTAAGCCTAGGAAGGAAAATCAGCCTATGATTCGGGATGGTCTCATGGAAATAGCAGTGGAGGCAGCCAAGTTGTGTCACTTTTGCGCTCCCCTTGGGATGCCTTTCACAGCTGCAGTGTGCCTGGAGCACAGGGCTTCCTGGTTTTAAAAGTCCTAGGCCTAAGCCTAACAGTAACCCTAGGAAGGTAAATCAGCCGGGTATTAGGGTACTTCCTAAGGAAAAAGCTGTGAAAGCAGCCATGTTGTGGCACTTCTGCGCTCCCTTTGGGATGCCTTTGGCAGATGCAGTAAGCCTGGAACTCAGGGCTTCCTGCTTAAAAAAATCCTTGCCCTTGGCTGAGCCCTAACCCTAACCCTAGGCAGATAAATCAGCCTAGGTATAGGGATGGTGCCAAGGAAAAAGCTGTGAAAGCTGCCATGTTGTTGCACTTTTTTACACCCACTGGGATGCCTATCACAGCTGCCGTGTGCCTGGAGCTCAGGGCTTCCTGGTTTAAAAAACCATGTCCCTAGCTGAGACTGGAGGCAGGTGATTCAGCCTAGGCTTAGCAATGGTGCCAATGAAAACGTGTGGAGGCAGCCATTTTCTGGCCCTTTTGTGCTCCCCTTGGGATGCATTTCGCAGCTGCCGTGTGCCTGGAGCTCAGAGCTTGCTGGTTTAAAAAGCTCTACACCTAGGCGTAACCCTAACCCTAACCGTAACACTGGTCATTTAAATCAGCCTGGGTTTAGGAATTATCCCAAGGGAAAAGCTGTGGAGACAGCCATGTTGTGGCACTTTTGCGCTCCCCTTGGGATGCCTTTCACAGCTGCAGTGTGCTTGGAGCACAGGGCTTCCTGGTTTAAAAAACCACAACTTTAGCCCAAACTGGAGGCTTCTAAATCAGCCTTCGTTTCGGGACGTCCCCAAGGAAAAAGCTGTGGAGGCAGGCATGTTGAGGCACTTCTGCGCTCTTCTTGGGTAGTCCTTCGCAGCTGCTGTGTTCTTGGAACTCAGGGCCTTCTGGTTAAAAGAACACTAACCCTAGGCCTAACTCAAACCTTAAGCCTAGGAAGGAAAACCAGCCTATGATTCGGGATGGTCTCATGGAAATAGCAGTGGAGGCAGCCAAGTTGTGTCACTTTTGCGCTCCCCTTGGGATGCCTTTAACAGCTGCAGTGTGCCTGGAGCACAGGGCTTCCTGGTTTTAAAAGTCCTAGGCCTAAGCCTAACAGTAACCCTTGGAAGGTAAATCAGCCGGGTAATAGGGTTCTTCCTAAGGAAAAAGCTGCGAAAGCAGCCATGTTGTGGCACTTCTGCGCTCCCTTTGGGATGCCTTTGGCAGATGCAGTAAGCCTGGAACTCAGGGCTTCCTGGTTAAAAAAATCCTTGCCCTAGGCTTAGCCCTAACCCTAAACCTAGCCAGATAAATCAGCCTAGGTATAGGGATGGTGCCAAGGAAAAAGCTGTGAAAGCTGCCATGTTGTTGCACTTTTGTACTCCCCTTGGGATGCCTTTCACAGCTGCCGTGTGCCTGGAGCTCAGGGCTTCCTGGTTTAAAAAACCATGTCCCTAGCTGAGACTGGAGGCAGGTGATTCAGCCTAGGCTTAGCAATGGTGCCAATGAAAACGTGTGGAGGCAGCCATTTTCTGGCCCTTTTGTGCTCCCCTTGGGATGCCTTTCGCAGCTGCCGTGTGCCTGGAGCTCAGAGCTTGCTGGTTTAAAAAGCTCTACACCTAGGCGTAACCCTAACCCTAACCGTAACACTGGTCATTTAAATCAGCCTGGGTTTAGGAATTATCCCAAGGGAAAAGCTGTGGAGACAGCCATGTTGTGGCACTTTTGCGCTCCCCTTGGGATGCCTTTCACAGCTGCAGTGTGCTTGGAGCACAGGGCTTCCTGGTTTAAAAAACCACAACTTTAGCCCAAACTGGAGGCTTCTAAATCAGCCTTCGTTTCGGGACGTCCCCAAGGAAAAAGCTGTGGAGGCAGGCATGTTGAGGCACTTCTGCGCTCTTCTTGGGTAGTCCTTCTCAGCTGCTGTGTTCTTGGAACTCAGGGCTTTCTGGTTAAAAGAACACTAACCCTAGGCCTAACTCAAACCTTAAGCCTAGGAAGGAAAATCAGCCTATGATTCGGGATGGTCTCATGGAAATAGCAGTGGAGGCAGCCAAGTTGTGTCACTTTTGCACTCCCCTTGGGATGCCTTTAACAGCTGCAGTGTGCCTGGAGCACAGGGCTTCCTGGTTTTAAAAGTCCTAGGCCTAAGCCTAACAGTAACCCTAGGAAGGTAAATCAGCCGGGTATTAGGGTTCTTCCTAAGGAAAAAGCTGTGAAAGCAGCCATGTTGTGGCACTTCTGCGCTCCCTTTGGGATGCCTTTGGCAGATGCAGTAAGCCTGGAACTCAGGGCTTCCTGGTTAAAAAAATCCTAGCCCTTGGCTGAGCCCTAACCCTAAACCTAGGCAGATAAATCAGCCCAGGTATAGGGATGGTGCCAAGGAAAAAGCTGTGAAAGCTGCCATGTTGTTGCACTTTTGTACTCCCCTTGGGATGCCTTTCACAGCTGCCGTGTGCCTGGAGCTCAGGGCTTCCTGGTTTAAAAAACCATGTCCCTAGCTGAGACTGGAGGCAGGTGATTCAGCCTAGGCTTAGCAATGGTGCCAATGAAAACGTGTGGAGGCAGCCATTTTCTGGCACTTTTGTGCTCCCCTTGGGATGCCTTTCGCAGCTGCCGTGTGCCTGGAGCTCAGAGCTTGCTGGTTTAAAAAGCTCTACACCTAGGCGTAACCCTAACCCGAACTGTAACACTGGTCATTTAAATCAGCCTGGGTTTAGGAATTATCCCAAGGGAAAAGCTGTGGAGACAGCCATGTTGTGGCACTTTTGCGCTCCCCTGGGGATGCCTTTCACAGCTGCAGTGTGCTTGGAGCACAGGGCTTCCTGGTGTAAAAAACCACAACTTTAGCCCAAACTGGAGGCTTCTAAATCAGCCTTCGTTTCGGGACGTCCCCAAGGAAAAAGCTGTGGAGGCAGGCATGTTGAGGCACTTCTGCGCTCTTCTTGGGTAGTCCTTCGCAGCTGCTGTGTTCTTGGAACTCAGGGCTTTCTGGTTAAAAGAACACTAACCCTAGGCCTAACTCAAACCTTAAGCCTAGGAAGGAAAATCAGCCTATGATTCGGGATGGTCTCATGGAAATAGCAGTGGAGGCAGCCAAGTTGTGTCACTTTTGCGCTCCCCTTGGGATGCCTTTCACAGCTGCAGTGTGCCTGGAGCACAGGGCTTCCTGGTTTTAAAAGTCCTAGGCCTAAGCCTAACAGTAACCCTAGGAAGGTAAATCAGCCGGGTATTAGGGTACTTCCTAAGGAAAAAGCTGTGAAAGCAGCCATGTTGTGGCACTTCTGCGCTCCCTTTGGGATGCCTTTGGCAGATGCAGTAAGCCTGGAACTCAGGGCTTCCTGCTTAAAAAAATCCTTGCCCTTGGCTGAGCCCTAACCCTAACCCTAGGCAGATAAATCAGCCTAGGTATAGGGATGGTGCCAAGGAAAAAGCTGTGAAAGCTGCCGTGTTGTTGCACTTTTTTACACCCACTGGGATGCCTATCACAGCTGCCGTGTGCCTGGAGCTCAGGGCTTCCTGGTTTAAAAAACCATGTCCCTAGCTGAGACTGGAGGCAGGTGATTCAGCCTAGGCTTAGCAATGGTGCCAATGAAAACGTGTGGAGGCAGCCATTTTCTGGCCCTTTTGTGCTCCCCTTGGGATGCATTTCGCAGCTGCCGTGTGCCTGGAGCTCAGAGCTTGCTGGTTTAAAAAGCTCTACACCTAGGCGTAACCCTAACCCTAACCGTAACACTGGTCATTTAAATCAGCCTGGGTTTAGGAATTATCCCAAGGGAAAAGCTGTGGAGACAGCCATGTTGTGGCACTTTTGCGCTCCCCTTGGGATGCCTTTCACAGCTGCAGTGTGCTTGGAGCACAGGGCTTCCTGGTTTAAAAAACCACAACTTTAGCCCAAACTGGAGGCTTCTAAATCAGCCTTCGTTTCGGGACGTCCCCAAGGAAAAAGCTGTGGAGGCAGGCATGTTGAGGCACTTCTGCGCTCTTCTTGGGTAGTCCTTCTCAGCTGCTGTGTTCTTGGAACTCAGGGCTTTCTGGTTAAAAGAACACTAACCCTAGGCCTAACTCAAACCTTAAGCCTAGGAAGGAAAATCAGCCTATGATTCGGGATGGTCTCATGGAAATAGCAGTGGAGGCAGCCAAGTTGTGTCACTTTTGCGCTCCCCTTGGGATGCCTTTAACAGCTGCAGTGTGCCTGGAGCACAGGGCTTCCTGGTTTTAAAAGTCCTAGGCCTAAGCCTAACAGTAACCCTAGGAAGGTAAATCAGCCGGGTATTAGGGTTCTTCCTAAGGAAAAAGCTGTGAAAGCAGCCATGTTGTAGCACTTCTGCGCTCCCTTTGGGATGCCTTTGGCAGATGCAGTAAGCCTGGAACTCAGGGCTTCCTGGTTAAAAAAATCCTAGCCCTTGGCTGAGCCCTAACCCTAAACCTAGGCAGATAAATCAGCCCAGGTATAGGGATGGTGCCAAGGAAAAAGCTGTGAAAGCTGCCATGTTGTTGCACTTTTGTACTCCCCTTGGGATGCCTTTCACAGCTGCCGGGTGCCTGGAGCTCAGGGCTTCCTGGTTTAAAAAACCATGTCCCTAGCTGAGACTGGAGGCAGGTGATTCAGCCTAGGCTTAGCAATGGTGCCAATGAAAACGTGTGGAGGCAGCCATTTTCTGGCACTTTTGTGCTCCCCTTGGGATGCCTTTCGCAGCTGCCGTGTGCCTGGAGCTCAGAGCTTGCTGGTTTAAAAAGCTCTACACCTAGGCGTAACCCTAACCCGAACTGTAACACTGGTCATTTAAATCAGCCTGGGTTTAGGAATTATCCCAAGGGAAAAGCTGTGGAGACAGCCATGTTGTGGCACTTTTGCGCTCCCCTGGGGATGCCTTTCACAGCTGCAGTGTGCTTGGAGCACAGGGCTTCCTGGTGTAAAAAACCACAACTTTAGGCCAAACTGGAGGCTTCTAAATCAGCCTTCGTTTCGGGACGTCCCCAAGGAAAAAGCTGTGGAGGCAGGCATGTTGAGGCACTTCTGCGCTCTTCTTGGGTAGTCCTTCGCAGCTGCTGTGTTCTTGGAACTCAGGGCTTTCTGGTTAAAAGAACACTAACCCTAGGCCTAACTCAAACCTTAAGCCTAGGAAGGAAAATCAGCCTATGATTCGGGATGGTCTCATGGAAATAGCAGTGGAGGCAGCCAAGTTGTGTCACTTTTGCGCTCCCCTTGGGATGCCTTTCACAGCTGCAGTGTGCCTGGAGCACAGGGCTTCCTGGTTTTAAAAGTCCTAGGCCTAAGCCTAACAGTAACCCTAGGAAGGTAAATCAGCCGGGTATTAGGGTACTTCCTAAGGAAAAAGCTGTGAAAGCAGCCATGTTGTGGCACTTCTGCGCTCCCTTTGGGATGCCTTTGGCAGATGCAGTAAGCCTGGAACTCAGGGCTTCCTGCTTAAAAAAATCCTTGCCCTTGGCTGAGCCCTAACCCTAACCCTAGGCAGATAAATCAGCCTAGGTATAGGGATGGTGCCAAGGAAAAAGCTGTGAAAGCTGCCATGTTGTTGCACTTTTTTACACCCACTGGGATGCCTATCACAGCTGCCGTGTGCCTGGAGCTCAGGGCTTCCTGGTTTAAAAAACCATGTCCCTAGCTGAGACTGGAGGCAGGTGATTCAGCCTAGGCTTAGCAATGGTGCCAATGAAAACGTGTGGAGGCAGCCATTTTCTGGCCCTTTTGTGCTCCCCTTGGGATGCATTTCGCAGCTGCCGTGTGCCTGGAGCTCAGAGCTTGCTGGTTTAAAAAGCTCTACACCTAGGCGTAACCCTAACCCTAACCGTAACACTGGTCATTTAAATCAGCCTGGGTTTAGGAATTATCCCAAGGGAAAAGCTGTGGAGACAGCCATGTTGTGGCACTTTTGCGCTCCCCTTGGGATGCCTTTCACAGCTGCAGTGTGCTTGGAGCACAGGGCTTCCTGGTTTAAAAACCACAACTTTAGCCCAAACTGGAGGCTTCTAAATCAGCCTTCGTTTCGGGACGTCCCCAAGGAAAAAGCTGTGGAGGCAGGCATGTTGAGGCACTTCTGCGCTCTTCTTGGGTAGTCCTTCGCAGCTGCTGTGTTCTTGGAACTCAGGGCCTTCTGGTTAAAAGAACACTAACCCTAGGCCTAACTCAAACCTTAAGCCTAGGAAGGAAAACCAGCCTATGATTCGGGATGGTCTCATGGAAATAGCAGTGGAGGCAGCCAAGTTGTGTCACTTTTGCGCTCCCCTTGGGATGCCTTTAACAGCTGCAGTGTGCCTGGAGCACAGGGCTTCCTGGTTTTAAAAGTCCTAGGCCTAAGCCTAACAGTAACCCTTGGAAGGTAAATCAGCCGGGTAATAGGGTTCTTCCTAAGGAAAAAGCTGCGAAAGCAGCCATGTTGTGGCACTTCTGCGCTCCCTTTGGGATGCCTTTGGCAGATGCAGTAAGCCTGGAACTCAGGGCTTCCTGGTTAAAAAAATCCTTGCCCTAGGCTGAGCCCTAACCCTAAACCTAGCCAGATAAATCAGCCTAGGTATAGGGATGGTGCCAAGGAAAAAGCTGTGAAAGCTGCCATGTTGTTGCACTTTTGTACTCCCCTTGGGATGCCTTTCACAGCTGCCGTGTGCCTGGAGCTCAGGGCTTCCTGGTTTAAAAAACCATGTCCCTAGCTGAGACTGGAGGCAGGTGATTCAGCCTAGGCTTAGCAATGGTGCCAATGAAAACGTGTGGAGGCAGCCATTTTCTGGCACTTTTGTGCTCCCCTTGGGATGCCTTTCGCAGCTGCCGTGTGCCTGGAGCTCAGAGCTTGCTGGTTTAAAAAGCTCTACACCTAGGCGTAACCCTAACCCTAACCGTAACACTGGTCATTTAAATCAGCCTGGGTTTAGGAATTATCCCAAGGGAAAAGCTGTGGAGACAGCCATGTTGTGGCACTTTTGCGCTCCCCTTGGGATGCCTTTCACAGCTGCAGTGTGCTTGGAGCACAGGGCTTCCTGGTTTAAAAAACCACAACTTTAGCCCAAACTGGAGGCTTCTAAATCAGCCTTCGTTTCGGGACGTCCCCAAGGAAAAAGCTGTGGAGGCAGGCATGTTGAGGCACTTCTGCGCTCTTCTTGGGTAGTCCTTCTCAGCTGCTGTGTTCTTGGAACTCAGGGCTTTCTGGTTAAAAGAACACTAACCCTAGGCCTAACTCAAACCTTAAGCCTAGGAAGGAAAATCAGCCTATGATTCGGGATGGTCTCATGGAAATAGCAGTGGAGGCAGCCAAGTTGTGTCACTTTTGCACTCCCCTTGGGATGCCTTTAACAGCTGCAGTGTGCCTGGAGCACAGGGCTTCCTGGTTTTAAAAGTCCTAGGCCTAAGCCTAACAGTAACCCTAGGAAGGTAAATCAGCCGGGTATTAGGGTTCTTCCTAAGGAAAAAGCTGTGAAAGCAGCCATGTTGTAGCACTTCTGCGCTCCCTTTGGGATGCCTTTGGCAGATGCAGTAAGCCTGGAACTCAGGGCTTCCTGGTTAAAAAAATCCTAGCCCTTGGCTGAGCCCTAACCCTAAACCTAGGCAGATAAATCAGCCCAGGTATAGGGATGGTGCCAAGGAAAAAGCTGTGAAAGCTGCCATGTTGTTGCACTTTTGTACTCCCCTTGGGATGCCTTTCACAGCTGCCGTGTGCCTGGAGCTCAGGGCTTCCTGGTTTAAAAAACCATGTCCCTAGCTGAGACTGGAGGCAGGTGATTCAGCCTAGGCTTAGCAATGGTGCCAATGAAAACGTGTGGAGGCAGCCATTTTCTGGCACTTTTGTGCTCCCCTTGGGATGCCTTTCGCAGCTGCCGTGTGCCTGGAGCTCAGAGCTTGCTGGTTTAAAAAGCTCTACACCTAGGCGTAACCCTAACCCGAACTGTAACACTGGTCATTTAAATCAGCCTGGGTTTAGGAATTATCCCAAGGGAAAAGCTGTGGAGACAGCCATGTTGTGGCACTTTTGCGCTCCCCTGGGGATGCCTTTCACAGCTGCAGTGTGCTTGGAGCACAGGGCTTCCTGGTGTAAAAAACCACAACTTTAGCCCAAACTGGAGGCTTCTAAATCAGCCTTCGTTTCGGGACGTCCCCAAGGAAAAAGCTGTGGAGGCAGGCATGTTGAGGCACTTCTGCGCTCTTCTTGGGTAGTCCTTCGCAGCTGCTGTGTTCTTGGAACTCAGGGCTTTCTGGTTAAAAGAACACTAACCCTAGGCCTAACTCAAACCTTAAGCCTAGGAAGGAAAATCAGCCTATGATTCGGGATGGTCTCATGGAAATAGCAGTGGAGGCAGCCAAGTTGTGTCACTTTTGCGCTCCCCTTGGGATGCCTTTCACAGCTGCAGTGTGCCTGGAGCACAGGGCTTCCTGGTTTTAAAAGTCCTAGGCCTAAGCCTAACAGTAACCCTAGGAAGGTAAATCAGCCGGGTATTAGGGTACTTCCTAAGGAAAAAGCTGTGAAAGCAGCCATGTTGTGGCACTTCTGCGCTCCCTTTGGGATGCCTTTGGCAGATGCAGTAAGCCTGGAACTCAGGGCTTCCTGCTTAAAAAAATCCTTGCCCTTGGCTGAGCCCTAACCCTAACCCTAGGCAGATAAATCAGCCTAGGTATAGGGATGGTGCCAAGGAAAAAGCTGTGAAAGCTGCCGTGTTGTTGCACTTTTTTACACCCACTGGGATGCCTATCACAGCTGCCGTGTGCCTGGAGCTCAGGGCTTCCTGGTTTAAAAAACCATGTCCCTAGCTGAGACTGGAGGCAGGTGATTCAGCCTAGGCTTAGCAATGGTGCCAATGAAAACGTGTGGAGGCAGCCATTTTCTGGCCCTTTTGTGCTCCCCTTGGGATGCATTTCGCAGCTGCCGTGTGCCTGGAGCTCAGAGCTTGCTGGTTTAAAAAGCTCTACACCTAGGCGTAACCCTAACCCTAACCGTAACACTGGTCATTTAAATCAGCCTGGGTTTAGGAATTATCCCAAGGGAAAAGCTGTGGAGACAGCCATGTTGTGGCACTTTTGCGCTCCCCTTGGGATGCCTTTCACAGCTGCAGTGTGCTTGGAGCACAGGGCTTCCTGGTTTAAAAAACCACAACTTTAGCCCAAACTGGAGGCTTCTAAATCAGCCTTCGTTTCGGGACGTCCCCAAGGAAAAAGCTGTGGAGGCAGGCATGTTGAGGCACTTCTGCGCTCTTCTTGGGTAGTCCTTCGCAGCTGCTGTGTTCTTGGAACTTAGGGCCTTCTGGTTAAAAGAACACTAACCCTAGGCCTAACTCAAACCTTAAGCCTAGGAAGGAAAACCAGCCTATGATTCGGGATGGTCTCATGGAAATAGCAGTGGAGGCAGCCAAGTTGTGTCACTTTTGCGCTCCCCTTGGGATGCCTTTAACAGCTGCAGTGTGCCTGGAGCACAGGGCTTCCTGGTTTTAAAAGTCCTAGGCCTAAGCCTAACAGTAACCCTTGGAAGGTAAATCAGCCGGGTAATAGGGTTCTTCCTAAGGAAAAAGCTGCGAAAGCAGCCATGTTGTGGCACTTCTGCGCTCCCTTTGGGATGCCTTTGGCAGATGCAGTAAGCCTGGAACTCAGGGCTTCCTGGTTAAAAAAATCCTTGCCCTAGGCTGAGCCCTAACCCTAAACCTAGCCAGATAAATCAGCCTAGGTATAGGGATGGTGCCAAGGAAAAAGCTGTGAAAGCTGCCATGTTGTTGCACTTTTGTACTCCCCTTGGGATGCCTTTCACAGCTGCCGTGTGCCTGGAGCTCAGGGCTTCCTGGTTTAAAAAACCATGTCCCTAGCTGAGACTGGAGGCAGGTGATTCAGCCTAGGCTTAGCAATGGTGCCAATGAAAACGTGTGGAGGCAGCCATTTTCTGGCACTTTTGTGCTCCCCTTGGGATGCCTTTCGCAGCTGCCGTGTGCCTGGAGCTCAGAGCTTGCTGGTTTAAAAAGCTCTACACCTAGGCGTAACCCTAACCCTAACCGTAACACTGGTCATTTAAATCAGCCTGGGTTTAGGAATTATCCCAAGGGAAAAGCTGTGGAGACAGCCATGTTGTGGCACTTTTGCGCTCCCCTTGGGATGCCTTTCACAGCTGCAGTGTGCTTGGAGCACAGGGCTTCCTGGTTTAAAAAACCACAACTTTAGCCCAAACTGGAGGCTTCTAAATCAGCCTTCGTTTCGGGACGTCCCCAAGGAAAAAGCTGTGGAGGCAGGCATGTTGAGGCACTTTTGTGCTCTTCTTGGGTAGTCCTTCGCAGCTGCTGTGTTCTTGGAACTCAGGGCTTTCTGGTTAAAAGAACACTAACCCTAGGCCTAACTCAAACCTTAAGCCTAGGAAGGAAAATCAGCCTATGATTCGGGATGGTCTCATGGAAATAGCAGTGGAGGCAGCCAAGTTGTGTCACTTTTGCGCTCCCCTTGGGATGCCTTTAACAGCTGCAGTGTGCCTGGAGCACAGGGCTTCCTGGTTTTAAAAGTCCTAGGCCTAAGCCTAACAGTAACCCTAGGAAGGTAAATCAGCCGGGTATTAGGGTTCTTCCTAAGGAAAAAGCTGTGAAAGCAGCCATGTTGTGGCACTTCTGCGCTCCCTTTGGGATGCCTTTGGCAGATGCAGTAAGCCTGGAACTCAGGGCTTCCTGGTTAAAAAAATGCTAGCCCTAGGCTGAGCCCTAACCCTAACCCTAGGCAGATAAATCAGCCTAGGTATAGGGATGGTGCCAAGGAAAAAGCTGTGAAAGCTGCCATGTTGTTGCACTTTTGTACTCCCCTTGGGATGCCTTTCACAGCTGCCGTGTGCCTGGAGCTCAGGGCTTCCTGGTTTAAAAAACCATGTCCCTAGCTGAGACTGGAGGCAGGTGATTCAGCCTAGGCTTAGCAATGGTGCCAATGAAAACGTGTGGAGGCAGCCATTTTCTGGCCCTTTTGTGCTCCCCTTGGGATGCCTTTCGCAGCTGCCGTGTGCCTGGAGCTCAGAGCTTGCTGGTTTAAAAAGCTCTACACCTAGGCGTAACCCTAACCATAACCGTAACACTGGTCATTTAAATCAGCCTGGGTTTAGGAATTATCCCAAGGGAAAAGCTGTGGAGACAGCCATGTTGTGGCACTTTTGCACTCCCCTTGGGATGCCTTTCACAGCTGCAGTGAGCTTGGAGCACAGGGCTTCTTGGTGCAAAAAACCACAACTTTAGCCCAAACTGGAGGCTTCTAAATCAGCCTTCGTTTCGGGACGTCCCCAAGGAAAAAGCTGTTTAGGCAGGCATGTTGAGGCACTTCTGCGCTCTTCTTGGGTAGTCCTTCGCAGCTGCTGTGTTCTTGGAACTCAGGGCTTTCTGGTTAAAAGAACACTAACCCTAGGCCTAACTCAAACCTTAGGCCTAGGAAGGAAAATCAGCCTATGATTCGGGATGGTCTCATGGAAATAGCAGTGGAGGCAGCCAAGTTGTGTCACTTTTGCGCTCCCCTTGGGATGCCTTTAACAGCTGCAGTGTGCCTGGAGCACAGGGCTTCCTGGTTTTAAAAGTCCTAGGCCTAAGCCTAACAGTAACCCTAGGAAGGTAAATCAGCCGGGTATTAGGGTTCTTCCTAAGGAAAAAGCTGTGAAAGCAGCCATGTTGTGGCACTTCTGCGCTCCCTTTGGGATGCCTTTGGCAGATGCAGTAAGCCTGGAACTCAGGGCTTCCTGGTTAAAAAAATCCTTGCCCTTGGCTGAGCCCTATCCCTAAGCCTAGGCAGATAAATCAGCCTAGGTATAGGGATGGTGCCAAGGAAAAAGCTGTGAAAGCTGCCATGTTGTTGCACTTTTGTACTCCCCTTGGGATGCCTTTCACAGCTGCCGTGTGCCTGGAGCTCAGGGCTTCCTGGTTTAAAAAACCATGTCCCTAGCTGAGACTGGAGGCAGGTGATTCAGCCTAGGCTTAGCAATGGTGCCAATGAAAACGTGTGGAGGCAGCCATTTTCTGGCCCTTTTGTGCTCCCCTTGGGATGCCTTTCGCAGCTGCCGTGTGCCTGGAGCTCAGAGCTTGCTGGTTTAAAAAGCTCTACACCTAGGCGTAACCCTAACCCTAACCGTAACACTGGTCATTTAAATCAGCCTGGGTTTAGGAATTATCCCAAGGGAAAAGCTGTGGAGACAGCCATGTTGTGGCACTTTTGCGCTCCCCTTGGGATGCCTTTCACAGCTGCAGTGTGCTTGGAGCACAGGGCTTCCTGGTTTAAAAAACCACAACTTTAGCCCAAACTGGAGGCTTCTAAATCAGCCTTCGTTTCGGGACGTCCCCAAGGAAAAAGCTGTGGAGGCAGGCATGTTGAGGCACTTCTGTGCTCTTCTTGGGTAGTCCTTCGCAGCTGCTGTGTTCTTGGAACTCAGGGCTTTCTGGTTAAAAGAACACTAACCCTAGGCCTAACTCAAACCTTAAGCCTAGGAAGGAAAATCAGCCTATGATTCGGGATGGTCTCATGGAAATAGCAGTGGAGGCAGCCAAGTTGTGTCACTTTTGCGCTCCCCTTGGGATGCCTTTAACAGCTGCAGTGTGCCTGGAGCACAGGGCTTCCTGGTTTTAAAAGTCCTAGGCCTAAGCCTAACAGTAACCCTAGGAAGGTAAATCAGCCGGGTATTAGGGTTCTTCCTAAGGAAAAAGCTGTGAAAGCAGCCATGTTGTGGCACTTCTGCGCTCCCTTTGGGATGCCTTTGGCAGATGCAGTAAGCCTGGAACTCAGGGCTTCCTGGTTAAAAAAATGCTAGCCCTAGGCTGAGCCCTAACCCTAACCCTAGGCAGATAAATCAGCCTAGGTATAGGGATGGTGCCAAGGAAAAAGCTGTGAAAGCTGCCATGTTGTTGCACTTTTGTGCTCCCCTTGGGATGCCTTTCACAGCTGCCAAGTGCCTGGAGCTCAGGGCTTCCTGGTTTAAAAAACCATGTCCCTAGCTGAGACTGGAGGCAGGTGATTCAGCCTAGGCTTAGCAATGGTGCCAATGAAAACGTGTGGAGGCAGCCATTTTCTGGCCCTTTTGTGCTCCCCTTGGGATGCCTTTCGCAGCTGCCGTGTGCCTGGAGCTCAGAGCTTGCTGGTTTAAAAAGCTCTACACCTAGGCGTAACCCTAACCCTAACCGTAACACTGGTCATTTAAAGCAGCCTGGGTTTAGGAATTATCCCAAGGGAAAAGCTGTGGAGACAGCCATGTTGTGGCACTTTTGCACTCCCCTTGGGATGCCTTTCACAGCTGCAGTGAGCTTGGAGCACAGGGCTTCTTGGTGCAAAAAACCACAACTTTAGCCCAAACTGGAGGCTTCTAAATCAGCCTTCGTTTCGGGACGTCCCCAAGGAAAAAGCTGTTTAGGCAGGCATGTTGAGGCACTTCTGCGCTCTTCTTGGGTAGTCCTTCGCAGCTGCTGTGTTCTTGGAACTCAGGGCTTTCTGGTTAAAAGAACACTAACCCTAGGCCTAACTCAAACCTTAAGCCTAGGAAGGAAAATCAGCCTATGATTCAGGATGGTCTCATGGAAATAGCAGTGGAGGCAGCCAAGTTGTGTCACTTTTGCGCTCCCCTTGGGATGCCTTTAACAGCTGCAGTGTGCCTGGAGCACAGGGCTTCCTGGTTTTAAAAGTCCTAGGCCTAAGCCTAAGAGTAACCCTAGGAAGGTAAATCAGCCGGGTATTAGGGTTCTTCCTAAGGAAAAAGCTGTGAAAGCAGCCATGTTGTGGCACTTCTGCGCTCCCTTTGGGATGCCTTTGGCAGATGCAGTAAGCCTGGAACTCAGGGCTTCCTGGTTAAAAAAATCCTTGCACTTGGCTGAGCCCTAACCCTAACCCTAGGCAGATAAATCAGCCTAGGTATAGGGATTGTGCCAAGGAAAAAGCTGGGAAAGCTGCCATGTTGTTGCACTTTTGTACTCCCCTTGGGATGCCTTTCACAGCTGCCGTGTGCCTGGAGCTCAGGGCTTCCTGGTTTAAAAAACCATGTCCCTAGCTGAGACTGGAGGCAGGTGATTCAGCCTAGGCTTAGCAATGGTGCCAATGAAAACGTGTGGAGGCAGCCATTTTCTGGCACTTTTGTGCTCCCCTTGGGATGCCTTTCGCAGCTGCCGTGTGCCTGGAGCTCAGAGCTTGCTGGTTTAAAAAGCTCTACACCTAGGCGTAACCCTAACCCTAACCGTAACACTGGTCATTTAAATCAGCCTGGGTTTAGGAATTATCCCAAGGGAAAAGCTGTGGAGACAGCCATGTTGTAGCACTTTTGAGCTCCCCTTGGGATGCCTTTCACAGCTGCAGTGTGCTTGGAGCACAGGGCTTCCTGGTTTAAAAAACCACAACTTTAGCCCAAACTGGAGGCTTCTAAATCAGCCTTCGTTTCGGGACGTCCCCAAGGAAAAAGCTGTGGAGGCAGGCATGTTGAGGCACTTCTGCGCTCTTCTTGGGTAGTCCTTCGCAGCTGCTGTGTTCTTGGAACTCAGGGCCTTCTGGTTAAAAGAACACTAACCCTAGGCTTAACTCAAACCTTAAGCCTAGGAAGGAAAATCAGCCTATGATTCGGGATGGTCTCATGGAAATAGCAGTGGAGGCAGCCAAGTTGTGTCACTTTTGCGCTCCCCTTGGGATGCCTTTCACAGCTGCAGTGTGCCTGGAGCACAGGGCTTCCTGGTTTTAAAAGTCCTAGGCCTAAGCCTAACAGTAACCCTTGGAAGGTAAATCAGCCGGGTATTAGGGTTCTTCCTAAGGAAAAAGCTGTGAAAGCAGCCATGTTGTGGCACTTCTGCGCTCCCTTTGGGATGCCTTTGGCAGATGCAGTAAGCCTGGAACTCAGGGCTTCCTGGTTAAAAAAATCCTTGCCCTTGGCTGAGCCCTAACCCTAACCCTAGGCAGATAAATCAGCCTAGGTATAGGGATGGTGCCAAGGAAAAAGCTGTGAAAGCTGCCATGTTGTTGCACTTTTGTACTCCCCTTGGGATGCCTTTCACAGCTGCCGTGTGCCTGGAGCTCAGGGCTTCCTGGTTTAAAAAACCATGTCCCTAGCTGAGACTGGAGGCAGGTGATTCAGCCTAGGCTTAGCAATGGTGCCAATGAAAACGTGTGGAGGCAGCCATTTTCTGGCACTTTTGTGCTCCCCTTGGGATGCCTTTCGCAGCTGCCGTGTGCCTGGAGCTCAGAGCTTGCTGGTTTAAAAAGCTCTACACCTAGGCGTAACCCTAACCCTAACCGTAACACTGGTCATTTAAATCAGCCTGGGTTTAGGAATTATCCCAAGGGAAAAGCTGTGGAGACAGCCATGTTGTGGCACTTTTGCGCTCCCCTTGGGATGCCTTTCACAGCTGCAGTGTGCTTAGAGCACAGGGCTTCCTGGTTTAAAAAACCACAACTTTAGCCCAAACTGCAGGCTTCTAAATCAGCCTTCGTTTCGGGACGTCCCCAAGGAAAAAGCTGTGGAGGCAGGCATGTTGAGGCACTTCTGTGCTCTTCTTGGGTAGTCCTTCGCAGCTGCTGTGTTCTTGGAACTCAGGGCTTTCTGGTTAAAAGAACACTAACCCTAGGCCTAACTCAAACCTTAAGCCTAGGAAGGAAAATCAGCCTATGATTCGGGATGGTCTCTGGAAATAGCAGTGGAGGCAGCCAAGTTGTGTCACTTTTGCGCTCCCCTTGGGATGCCTTTAACAGCTGCAGTGTGCCTGGAGCACAGGGCTTCCTGGTTTTAAAAGTCCTAGGCCTAAGCCTAACAGTAACCCTAGGAAGGTAAATCAGCCGGGTATTAGGGTTCTTCCTAAGGAAAAAGCTGTGAAAGCAGCCATGTTGTGGCACTTCTGCGCTCCCCTTGGGATGCCTTTCGCAGCTGCCGTGTGCCTGGATCTCAGAGCTTGCTGGTTTAAAAAGCTCTACACCTAGGCGTAACCCTAACCTGAACTGTAACACTGGTCATTTAAATCAGCCTGGGTTTAGGAATTATCCCAAGGGAAAAGCTGTGGAGACAGCCATGTTGTGGCACTTTTACGCTCCCCTTGGGATGCCTTTCACAGCTGAAGTGTGCTTGGAGCACAGGGCTTCCTGGTGTAAAAAACCACAACTTTAGCCCAAACTGGAGGCTTCTAAATCAGCCTTCGTTTCGGGACGTCCCCAAGGAAAAAGCTGTGGAGGCAGGCATGTTGAGGCACTTCTGCGCTCTTCTTGGGTAGTCCTTCGCAGCTGCTGTGTTCTTGGAACTCAGGGCTTTCTGGTTAAAAGAACACTAACCCTAGGCCTAACTCAAACCTTAAGCCTAGGAAGGAAAATCAGCCTATGATTCGGGATGGTCTCATGGAAATAGCAGTGGAGGCAGCCAAGTTGTGTCACTTTTGCGCTCCCCTTGGGATGCCTTTCACAGCTGCAGTGTGCCTGGAGCACAGGGCTTCCTGGTTTTAAAAGTCCTAGGCCTAAGCCTAACAGTAACCCTAGGAAGGTAAATCAGCCGGGTATTAGGGTACTTCCTAAGGAAAAAGCTGTGAAAGCAGCCATGTTGTGGCACTTCTGCGCTCCCTTTGGGATGCCTTTGGCAGATGCAGTAAGCCTGGAACTCAGGGCTTCCTGCTTAAAAAAATCCTTGCCCTTGGCTGAGCCCTAACCCTAACCCTAGGCAGATAAATCAGCCTAGGTATAGGGATGGTGCCAAGGAAAAAGCTGTGAAAGCTGCCATGTTGTTGCACTTTTGTACTCCCCTTGGGATGCCTTTCACAGCTGCCGTGTGCCTGGAGCTCAGGGCTTCCTGGTTTAAAAAACCATGTCCCTAGCTGAGACTGGAGGCAGGTGATTCAGCCTAGGCTTAGCAATGGTGCCAATGAAAACGTGTGGAGGCAGCCATTTTCTGGCACTTTTGTGCTCCCCTTGGGATGCCTTTCGCAGCTGCCGTGTGCCTGGAGCTCAGAGCTTGCTGGTTTAAAAAGCTCTACACCTAGGCGTAACCCTAACCCTAACCGTAACACTGGTCATTTAAATCAGCCTGGGTTTAGGAATTATCCCAAGGGAAAAGCTGTGGAGACAGCCATGTTGTGGCACTTTTGCGCTCCCCTTGGGATGCCTTTCACAGCTGCAGTGTGCTTGGAGCACAGGGCTTCCTGGTTTAAAAAACCACAACTTTAGCCCAAACTGGAGGCTTCTAAATCAGCCTTCGTTTCGGGACGTCCCCAAGGAAAAAGCTGTGGAGGCAGGCATGTTGAGGCACTTCTGCGCTCTTCTTGGGTAGTCCTTCGCAGCTGCTGTGTTCTTGGAACTCAGGGCCTTCTGGTTAAAAGAACACTAACCCTAGGCCTAACTCAAACCTTAAGCCTAGGAAGGAAAATCAGCCTATGATTCGGGATGGTCTCATGGAAATAGCAGTGGAGGCAGCCAAGTTGTGTCACTTTTGCGCTCCCCTTGGGATGCCTTTAACAGCTGCAGTGTGCCTGGAGCACAGGGCTTCCTGGTTTTAAAAGTCCTAGGCCTAAGCCTAACAGTAACCCTAGGAAGGTAAATCAGCCGGGTATTAGGGTTCTTCCTAAGGAAAAAGCTGTGAAAGCAGCCATGTTGTGGCACTTCTGCGCTCCCTTTGGGATGCCTTTGGCAGATGCAGTAAGCCTGGAACTCAGGGCTTCCTGGTTAAAAAAATCCTAGCCCTTGGCTTAGCCCTAACCCTAAGCCTAGGCAGATAAATCAGCCTAGGTATAGGGATGGTGCCAAGGAAAAAGCTGTGAAAGCTGCCATGTTGTTGCACTTTTGTACTCCCCTTGGGATGCCTTTCACAGCTGCCAAGTGCATGGAGCTCAGGGCTTCCTGGTTTAAAAAACCATGTCCCTAGCTGAGACTGGAGGCAGGTGATTCAGCCTAGGCTTAGCAATGGTGCCAATGAAAACGTGTGGAGGCAGCCATTTTCTGGCACTTTTGTGCTCCCCTTGGGATGCCTTTTGCAGCTGCCGTGTGCCTGGAGCTCAGAGCTTGCTGGTTTAAAAAGCTCTACACCTAGGCGTAACCCTAACCCTAACCGTAACACTGGTCATTTAAAGCAGCCTGGGTTTAGGAATTATCCCAAGGGAAAAGCTGTGGAGACAGCCATGTTGTGGCACTTTTGCGCTCCCCTTGGGATGCCTTTCACAGCTGCAGTGTGCTTGGAGCACAGGGCTTCCTGGTTTAAAAAACCACAACTTTAGCCCAAACTGGAGGCTTCTAAATCAGCCTTCGTTTCGGGACGTCCCCAAGGAAAAAGCTGTGGAGGCAGGCATGTTGAGGCACTTCTGCGCTCTTCTTGGGTAGTCCTTCGCAGCTGCTGTGTTCTTGGAACTCAGGGCCTTCTGGTTAAAAGAACACTAACCCTAGGCCTAACTCAAACCTTAAGCCTAGGAAGGAAAATCAGCCTATGATTCGGGATGGTCTCATGGAAATAGCAGTGGAGGCAGCCAAGTTGTGTCACTTTTGCGCTCCCCTTGGGATGCCTTTCACAGCTGCAGTGTGCCTGGAGCACAGGGCTTCCTGGTTTTAAAAGTCCTAGGCCTAAGCCTAACAGTAACCCTAGGAAGGTAAATCAGCCGGGTATTAGGGTACTTCCTAAGGAAAAAGCTGTGAAAGCAGCCATGTTGTGGACCTTCTGCGCTCCCTTTGGGATGCCTTTGGCAGATGCAGTAAGCCTGGAACTCAGGGCTTCCTGCTTAAAAAAATCCTTGCCCTTGGCTGAGCCCTAACCCTAACCCTAGGCAGATAAATCAGCCTAGGTATAGGGATGGTGCCAAGGAAAAAGCTGTGAAAGCTGCCATGTTGTTGCACTTTTTTACACCCACTGGGATGCCTATCACAGCTGCCGTGTGCCTGGAGCTCAGGGCTTCCTGGTTTAAAAAACCATGTCCCTAGCTGAGACTGGAGGCAGGTGATTCAGCCTAGGCTTAGCAATGGTGCCAATGAAAACGTGTGGAGGCAGCCATTTTCTGGCACTTTTGTGCTCCCCTTGGGATGCATTTCGCAGCTGCCGTGTGCCTGGAGCTCAGAGCTTGCTGGTTTAAAAAGCTCTACACCTAGGCGTAACCCTAACCCTAACCGTAACACTGGTCATTTAAATCAGCCTGGGTTTAGGAATTATCCCAAGGGAAAAGCTGTGGAGACAGCCATGTTGTGGCACTTTTGCGCTCCCCTTGGGATGCCTTTCACAGCTGCAGTGTGCTTGGAGCACAGGGCTTCCTGGTTTAAAAAACCACAACTTTAGCCCAAACTGGAGGCTTCTAAATCAGCCTTCGTTTCGGGACGTCCCCAAGGAAAAAGCTGTGGAGGCAGGCATGTTGAGGCACTTCTGCGCTCTTCTTGGGTAGTCCTTCGCAGCTGCTGTGTTCTTGGAACTCAGGGCCTTCTGGTTAAAAGAACACTAACCCTAGGCCTAACTCAAACCTTAAGCCTAGGAAGGAAAATCAGCCTATGATTCGGGATGGTCTCATGGAAATAGCAGTGGAGGCAGCCAAGTTGTGTCACTTTTGCGCTCCCCTTGGGATGCCTTTCACAGCTGCAGTGTGCCTGGAGCACAGGGCTTCCTGGTTTTAAAAGTCCTAGGCCTAAGCCTAACAGTAACCCTAGGAAGGTAAATCAGCCGGGTATTAGGGTTCTTCCTAAGGAAAAAGCTGTGAAAGCAGCCATGTTGTGGCACTTCTGCGCTCCCTTTGGGATGCCTTTGGCAGATGCAGTAAGCCTGGAACTCAGGGCTTCCTGGTTAAAAAAATCCTAGCCCTTGGCTGAGCCCTAACCCTAACCCTAGGCAGATAAATCAGCCTAGGTATAGGGATGGTGCCAAGGAAAAAGCTGTGAAAGCTGCCATGTTGTTGCACTTTTGTACTCCCCTTGGGATGCCTTTCACAGCTGCCGTGTGCCTGGAGCTCAGGGCTTCCTGGTTTAAAAAACCATGTCCCTAGCTGAGACTGGAGGCAGGTGATTCAGCCTAGGCTTAGCAATGGTGCCAATGAAAACGTGTGGAGGCAGCCATTTTCTGGCACTTTTGTGCTCCCCTTGGGATGCCTTTCGCAGCTGCCGTGTGCCTGGAGCTCAGAGCTTGCTGGTTTAAAAAGCTCTACACCTAGGCGTAACCCTAACCCTAACTGTAACACTGGTCATTTAAATCAGACTGGGTTTAGGAATTATCCCAAGGGAAAAGCTGTGGAGACAGCCATGTTGTGGCACTTTTGCGCTCCCCTTGGGATGCCTTTCACAGCTGCAGTGTGCTTGGAGCACAGGGCTTCCTGGTTTAAAAAACCACAACTTTAGCCCAAACTGGAGGCTTCTAAATCAGCCTTCGTTTCGGGACGTCCCCAAGGAAAAAGCTGTGGAGGCAGGCATGTTGAGGCACTTCTGCGCTCTTCTTGGGTAGTCCTTCGCAGCTGCTGTGTTCTTGGAACTCAGGGCTTTCTGGTTAAAAGAACACTAACCCTAGGCCTAACTCAAACCTTAAGCCTAGGAAGGAAAATCAGCCTATGATTCGGGATGGTCTCATGGAAATAGCAGTGGAGGCAGCCAAGTTGTGTCACTTTTGCGCTCCCCTTGGGATGCCTTTAACAGCTGCAGTGTGCCTGGAGCACAGGGCTTCCTGGTTTTAAAAGTCCTAGGCCTAAGCCTAACAGTAACCCTAGGAAGGTAAATCAGCCGGGTATTAGGGTTCTTCCTAAGGAAAAAGCTGTGAAAGCAGCCATGTTGTGGACCTTCTGCGCTCCCTTTGGGATGCCTTTGGCAGATGCAGTAAGCCTGGAACTCAGGGCTTCCTGCTTAAAAAAATCCTTGCCCTTGGCTGAGCCCTAACCCTAACCCTAGGCAGATAAATCAGCCTAGGTATAGGGATGGTGCCAAGGAAAAAGCTGTGAAAGCTGCCATGTTGTTGCACTTTTGTACTCCCCTTGGGATGCCTTTCACAGCTGCCGTGTGCCTGGAGCTCAGGGCTTCCTGGTTTAAAAAACCATGTCCCTAGCTGAGACTGGAGGCAGGTGATTCAGCCTAGGCTTAGCAATGGTGCCAATGAAAACGTGTGGAGGCAGCCATTTTCTGGCACTTTTGTGCTCCCCTTGGGATGCCTTTCGCAGCTGCCGTGTGCCTGGAGCTCAGAGCTTGCTGGTTTAAAAAGCTCTACACCTAGGCGTAACCCTAACCCTAACCGTAACACTGGTCATTTAAATCAGACTGGGTTTAGGAATTATCCCAAGGGAAAAGCTGTGGAGACAGCCATGTTGTGGCACTTTTGCGCTCCCCTTGGGATGCCTTTCACAGCTGCAGTGTGCTTGGAGCACAGGGCTTCCTGGTTTAAAAAACCACAACTTTAGCCCAAACTGGAGGCTTCTAAATCAGCCTTCGTTTCGGGACGTCCCCAAGGAAAAAGCTGTGGAGGCAGGCATGTTGAGGCACTTCTGCGCTCTTCTTGGGTAGTCCTTCGCAGCTGCTGTGTTCTTGGAACTCAGGGCTTTCTGGTTAAAAGAACACTAACCCTAGGCCTAACTCAAACCTTAAGCCTAGGAAGGAAAATCAGCCTATGATTCGGGATGGTCTCATGGAAATAGCAGTGGAGGCAGCCAAGTTGTGTCACTTTTGCGCTCCCCTTGGGATGCCTTTCACAGCTGCAGTGTGCCTGGAGCACAGGGCTTCCTGGTTTTAAAAGTCCTAGGCCTAAGCCTAACAGTAACCCTAGGAAGGTAAATCAGCCGGGTATTAGGGTTCTTCCTAAGGAAAAAGCTGTGAAAGCAGCCATGTTGTGGCACTTCTGCGCTCCCTTTGGGATGCCTTTGGCAGATGCAGTAAGCCTGGAACTCAGGGCTTCCTGGTTAAAAAAATCCTAGCCCTTGGCTGAGCCCTAACCCTAACCCTAGGCAGATAAATCAGCCTAGGTATAGGGATGGTGCCAAGGAAAAAGCTGTGAAAGCTGCCATGTTGTTGCACTTTTGTACTCCCCTTGGGATGCCTTTCACAGCTGCCAAGTGCCTGGAGCTCAGGGCTTCCTGGTTTAAAAAACCATGTCCCTAGCTGAGACTGGAGGCAGGTGATTCAGCCTAGGCTTAGCAATGGTGCCAATGAAAACGTGTGGAGGCAGCCATTTTCTGGCACTTTTGTGCTCCCCTTGGGATGCATTTCGCAGCTGCCGTGTGCCTGGAGCTCAGAGCTTGCTGGTTTAAAAAGCTCTACACCTAGGCGTAACCCTAACCCTAACCGTAACACTGGTCATTTAAATCAGCCTGGGTTTAGGAATTATCCCAAGGGAAAAGCTGTGGAGACAGCCATGTTGTGGCACTTTTGCGCTCCCCTTGGGATGCCTTTCACAGCTGCAGTGTGCTTGGAGCACAGGGCTTCCTGGTTTAAAAAACCACAACTTTAGCCCAAACTGGAGGCTTCTAAATCAGCCTTCGTTTCGGGACGTCCCCAAGGAAAAAGCTGTGGAGGCAGGCATGTTGAGGCACTTCTGCGCTCTTCTTGGGTAGTCCTTCGCAGCTGCTGTGTTCTTGGAACTCAGGGCTTTCTGGTTAAAAGAACACTAACCCTAGGCCTAACTCAAACCTTAAGCCTAGGAAGGAAAATCAGCCTATGATTCGGGATGGTCTCATGGAAATAGCAGTGGAGGCAGCCAAGTTGTGTCACTTTTGCGCTCCCCTTGGGATGCCTTTCACAGCTGCAGTGTGCCTGGAGCACAGGGCTTCCTGGTTTTAAAAGTCCTAGGCCTAAGCCTAACAGTAACCCTAGGAAGGTAAATCAGCCGGGTATTAGGGTTCTTCCTAAGGAAAAAGCTGTGAAAGCAGCCATGTTGTGGCACTTCTGCGCTCCCTTTGGGATGCCTTTGGCAGATGCAGTAAGCCTGGAACTCAGGGCTTCCTGGTTAAAAAAATCCCAGCCCTTGGCTGAGCCCTAACCCTAACCCTAGGCAGATAAATCAGCCTAGGTATAGGGATGGTGCCAAGGAAAAAGCTGTGAAAGCTGCCATGTTGTTGCACTTTTGTACTCCCCTTGGGATGCCTTTCACAGCTGCCGTGTGCCTGGAGCTCAGGGCTTCCTGGTTTAAAAAACCATGTCCCTAGCTGAGACTGGAGGCAGGTGATTCAGCCTAGGCTTAGCAATGGTGCCAATGAAAACGTGTGGAGGCAGCCATTTTCTGGCACTTTTGTGCTCCCCTTGGGATGCCTTTCGCAGCTGCCGTGTGCCTGGAGCTCAGAGCTTGCTGGTTTAAAAAGCTCTACACCTAGGCGTAACCCTAACCCTAACCGTAACACTGGTCATTTAAATCAGCCTGGGTTTAGGAATTATCCCAAGGGAAAAGCTGTGGAGACAGCCATGTTGTGGCACTTTTGCGCTCCCCTTGGGATGCCTTTCACAGCTGCAGTGTGCTTGGAGCACAGGGCTTCCTGGTTTAAAAAACCACAACTTTAGCCCAAACTGGAGGCTTCTAAATCAGCCTTCGTTTCGGGACGTCCCCAAGGAAAAAGCTGTGGAGGCAGGCATGTTGAGGCACTTCTGCGCTCTTCTTGGGTAGTCCTTCGCAGCTGCTGTGTTCTTGGAACTCAGGGCTTTCTGGTTAAAAGAACACTAACCCTAGGCCTAACTCAAACCTTAAGCCTAGGAAGGAAAATCAGCCTATGATTCGGGATGGTCTCATGGAAATAGCAGTGGAGGCAGCCAAGTTGTGTCACTTTTGCGCTCCCCTTGGGATGCCTTTCACAGCTGCAGTGTGCCTGGAGCACAGGGCTTCCTGGTTTTAAAAGTCCTAGGCCTAAGCCTAACAGTAACCCTAGGAAGGTAAATCAGCCGGGTATTAGGGTTCTTCCTAAGGAAAAAGCTGTGAAAGCAGCCATGTTGTGGCACTTCTGCGCTCCCTTTGGGATGCCTTTGGCAGATGCAGTAAGCCTGGAACTCAGGGCTTCCTGGTTAAAAAATCCTAGCCCTAGGCTGAGCCCTAACCCTAACCCTAGGCAGATAAATCAGCCTAGGTATAGGGATTGTGCCAAGGAAAAAGCTGTGAAAGCTGCCATGTTGTTGCACTTTTGTACTCCCCTTGGGATGCCTTTCACAGCTGCCGTGTGCCTGGAGCTCAGGGCTTCCTGGTTTTAAAAGTCCTAGGCCTAAGCCTAACAGTAACCCTAGGAAGGTAAATCAGCCGGGTATTAGGGTTCTTCCTAAGGAAAAAGCTGTGAAAGCAGCCATGTTGTGGCACTTCTGCGCTCCCTTTGGGATGCCTTTGGCAGATGCAGTAAGCCTGGAACTCAGGGCTTCCTGCTTAAAAAAATCCCAGCCCTTGGCTGAGCCCTAACCCTAAGCCTAGGCAGATAAATCAGCCTAGGTATAGGGATGGTGCCAAGGAAAAAGCTGTGAAAGCTGCCATGTTGTTGCACTTTTGTACTCCCCTTGGGATGCCTTTCACAGCTGCCGTGTGCCTGGAGCTCAGGGCTTCCTGGTTTAAAAAACAATGTCCCTAGCTGAGACTGGAGGCAGGTGATTCAGCCTAGGCTTAGCAATGGTGCCAATGAAAACGTGTGGAGGCAGCCATTTTCTGGCACTTTTGTGCTCCCCTTGGGATGCCTTTCGCAGCTGCCGTGTGCCTGGAGCTCAGAGCTTGCTGGTTTAAAAAGCTCTACACCTAGGCGTAACCCTAACCCTAACCGTAACACTGGTCATTTAAATCAGCCTGGGTTTAGGAATTATCCCAACGGAAAAGCTGTGGAGACAGCCATGTTGTGGCACTTTTGCGCTCCCCTTGGGATGCCTTTCACAGCTGCAGTGTGCTTGGAGCACAGGGCTTCCTGGTGTAAAAAACCACAACTTTAGCCCAAACTGGAGGCTTCTAAATCAGCCTTCGTTTCGGGACGTCCCCAAGGAAAAAGCTGTGGAGGCAGGCATGTTGAGGCACTTCTGCGCTCTTCTTGGGTAGTCCTTCGCAGCTGCTGTGTTCTTGGAACTCAGGGCTTTCTGGTTAAAAGAACACTAACCCTAGGCCTAACTCAAACCTTAAGCCTAGGAAGGAAAATCAGCCTATGATTCGGGATGGTCTCATGGAAATAGCAGTGGAGGCAGCCAAGTTGTGTCACTTTTGCGCTCCCCTTGGGATGCCTTTAACAGCTGCAGTGTGCCTGGAGCACAGGGCTTCCTGGTTTTAAAAGTCCTAGGCCTAAGCCTAACAGTAACCCTAGGAAGGTAAATCAGCCGGGTATTAGGGTTCTTCCTAAGGAAAAAGCTGTGAAAGCAGCCATGTTGTGGCACTTCTGCGCTCCCTTTGGGATGCCTTTGGCAGATGCAGTAAGCCTGGAACTCAGGGCTTCCTGCTTAAAAAAATCCTAGCCCTAGGCTGAGCCCTAACCCTAACCCTAGGCAGATAAATCAGCCTAGGTATAGGGATGGTGCCAAGGAAAAAGCTGTGAAAGCTGCCATGTTGTTGCACTTTTGTACTCCCCTTGGGATGCCTTTCACAGCTGCCGTGTGCCTGGAGCTCAGGGCTTCCTGGTTTAAAAAACCATGTCCCTAGCTGAGACTGGAGGCAGGTGATTCAGCCTAGGCTTAGCAATGGTGCCAATGAAAACGTGTGGAGGCAGCCATTTTCTGGCACTTTTGTGCTCCCCTTGGGATGCCTTTCGCAGCTGCCGTGTGCCTGGAGCTCAGAGCTTGCTGGTTTAAAAAGCTCTACACCTAGGCGTAACCCTAACCCTAACCGTAACACTGGTCATTTAAATCAGCCTGGGTTTAGGAATTATCCCAAGGGAAAAGCTGTGGAGACAGCCATGTTGTGGCACTTTTGCGCTCCCCTTGGGATGCCTTTCACAGCTGCAGTGTGCTTGGAGCACAGGGCTTCCTGGTTTAAAAAACCACAACTTTAGCCCAAACTGGAGGCTTCTAAATCAGCCTTCGTTTCGGGACGTCCCCAAGGAAAAAGCTGTGGAGGCAGGCATGTTGAGGCACTTCTGCGCTCTTCTTGGGTAGTCCTTCGCAGCTGCTGTGTTCTTGGAACTCAGGGCTTTCTGGTTAAAAGAACACTAACCCTAGGCCTAACTCAAACCTTAAGCCTAGGAAGGAAAATCAGCCTATGATTCGGGATGGTCTCATGGAAATAGCAGTGGAGGCAGCCAAGTTGTGTCACTTTTGCGCTCCCCTTGGGATGCCTTTAACAGCTGCAGTGTGCCTGGAGCACAGGGCTTCCTGGTTTTAAAAGTCCTAGGCCTAAGCCTAACAGTAACCCTAGGAAGGTAAATCAGCCGGGTATTAGGGTTCTTCCTAAGGAAAAAGCTGTGAAAGCAGCCATGTTGTGGCACTTCTGCGCTCCCTTTGGGATGCCTTTGGCAGATGCAGTAAGCCTGGAACTCAGGGCTTCCTGCTTAAAAAAATCCTTGCCCTTGGCTGAGCCCTAACCCTAACCCTAGGCAGATAAATCAGCCTAGGTATAGGGATGGTGCCAAGGAAAAAGCTGTGAAAGCTGCCATGTTGTTGCACTTTTTTACACCCACTGGGATGACTATCACAGCTGCCGTGTGCCTGGAGCTCAGGGCTTCCTGGTTTAAAAAACCATGTCCCTAGCTGAGACTGGAGGCAGGTGATTCAGCCTAGGCTTAGCAATGGTGCCAATGAAAACGTGTGGAGGCAGCCATTTTCTGGCACTTTTGTGCTCCCCTTGGGATGCATTTCGCAGCTGCCGTGTGCCTGGAGCTCAGAGCTTGCTGGTTTAAAAAGCTCTACACCTAGGCGTAACCCTAACCCTAACCGTAACACTGGTCATTTAAATCAGCCTGGGTTTAGGAATTATCCCAAGGGAAAAGCTGTGGAGACAGCCATGTTGTGGCACTTTTGCGCTCCCCTTGGGATGCCTTTCACAGCTGCAGTGTGCTTGGAGCACAGGGCTTCCTGGTTTAAAAAACCACAACTTTAGCCCAAACTGGAGGCTTCTAAATCAGCCTTCGTTTCGGGACGTCCCCAAGGAAAAAACTGTGGAGGCAGGCATGTTGAGGCACTTCTGCGCTCTTCTTGGGTAGTCCTTCGCAGCTGCTGTGTTCTTGGAACTCAGGGCCTTCTGGTTAAAAGAACACTAACCCTAGGCCTAACTCAAACCTTAAGCCTAGGAAGGAAAATCAGCCTATGATTCGGGATGGTCTCATGGAAATAGCAGTGGAGGCAGCCAAGTTGTGTCACTTTTGCGCTCCCCTTGGGATGCCTTTAACAGCTGCAGTGTGCCTGGAGCACAGGGCTTCCTGGTTTTAAAAGTCCTAGGCCTAAGCCTAACAGTAACCCTAGGAAGGTAAATCAGCCGGGTATTAGGGTTCTTCCTAAGGAAAAAGCTGTGAAAGCAGCCATGTTGTGGCACTTCTGCGCTCCCTTTGGGATGCCTTTGGCAGATGCAGTAAGCCTGGAACTCAGGGCTTCCTGGTTAAAAAAATCCTAGCCCTTGGCTGAGCCCTAACCCTAACCCTAGGCAGATAAATCAGCCTAGGTATAGGGATGGTGCCAAGGAAAAAGCTGTGAAAGCTGCCATGTTGTTGCACTTTTGTACTCCCCTTGGGATGCCTTTCACAGCAGCCAAGTGCATGGAGCTCAGGGCTTCCTGGTTTAAAAAACAATGTCCCTAGCTGAGACTGGAGGCAGGTGATTCAGCCTAGGCTTAGCAATGGTGCCAATGAAAACGTGTGGAGGCAGCCATTTTCTGGCACTTTTGTGCTCCCCTTGGGATGCATTTCGCAGCTGCCGTGTGCCTGGAGCTCAGAGCTTGCTGGTTTAAAAAGCTCTACACCTAGGCGTAACCCTAACCCTAACCGTAACACTGGTCATTTAAATCAGCCTGGGTTTAGGAATTATCCCAAGGGAAAAGCTGTGGAGACAGCCATGTTGTGGCACTTTTGCGCTCCCCTTGGGATGCCTTTCACAGCTGCAGTGTGCTTGGAGCACAGGGCTTCCTGGTTTAAAAAACCACAACTTTAGCCCAAACTGGAGGCTTCTAAATCAGCCTTCGTTTCGGGACGTCCCCAAGGAAAAAGCTGTGGAGGCAGGCATGTTGAGGCACTTCTGCGCTCTTCTTGGGTAGTCCTTCGCAGCTGCTGTGTTCTTGGAACTCAGGGCTTTCTGGTTAAAAGAACACTAACCCTAGGCCTAACTCAAACCTTAAGCCTAGGAAGGAAAATCAGCCTATGATTCGGGATGGTCTCATGGAAATAGCAGTGGAGGCAGCCAAGTTGTGTCACTTTTGCGCTCCCCTTGGGATGCCTTTCACAGCTGCAGTGTGCCTGGAGCACAGGGCTTCCTGGTTTTAAAAGTCCTAGGCCTAAGCCTAACAGTAACCCTAGGAAGGTAAATCAGCCGGGTATTAGGGTTCTTCCTAAGGAAAAAGCTGTGAAAGCAGCCATGTTGTGGCACTTCTGCGCTCCCTTTGGGATGCCTTTGGCAGATGCAGTAAGCCTGGAACTCAGGGCTTCCTGGTTAAAAAATCCTAGCCCTAGGCTGAGCCCTAACCCTAACCCTAGGCAGATAAATCAGCCTAGGTATAGGGATTGTGCCAAGGAAAAAGCTGTGAAAGCTGCCATGTTGTTGCACTTTTGTACTCCCCTTGGGATGCCTTTCACAGCTGCCGTGTGCCTGGAGCTCAGGGCTTCCTGGTTTTAAAAGTCCTAGGCCTAAGCCTAACAGTAACCCTAGGAAGGTAAATCAGCCGGGTATTAGGGTTCTTCCTAAGGAAAAAGCTGTGAAAGCAGCCATGTTGTGGCACTTCTGCGCTCCCTTTGGGATGCCTTTGGCAGATGCAGTAAGCCTGGAACTCAGGGCTTCCTGCTTAAAAAAATCCCAGCCCTTGGCTGAGCCCTAACCCTAAGCCTAGGCAGATAAATCAGCCTAGGTATAGGGATGGTGCCAAGGAAAAAGCTGTGAAAGCTGCCATGTTGTTGCACTTTTGTACTCCCCTTGGGATGCCTTTCACAGCTGCCGTGTGCCTGGAGCTCAGGGCTTCCTGGTTTAAAAAACAATGTCCCTAGCTGAGACTGGAGGCAGGTGATTCAGCCTAGGCTTAGCAATGGTGCCAATGAAAACGTGTGGAGGCAGCCATTTTCTGGCACTTTTGTGCTCCCCTTGGGATGCCTTTCGCAGCTGCCGTGTGCCTGGAGCTCAGAGCTTGCTGGTTTAAAAAGCTCTACACCTAGGCGTAACCCTAACCCTAACCGTAACACTGGTCATTTAAATCAGCCTGGGTTTAGGAATTATCCCAACGGAAAAGCTGTGGAGACAGCCATGTTGTGGCACTTTTGCGCTCCCCTTGGGATGCCTTTCACAGCTGCAGTGTGCTTGGAGCACAGGGCTTCCTGGTGTAAAAAACCACAACTTTAGCCCAAACTGGAGGCTTCTAAATCAGCCTTCGTTTCGGGACGTCCCCAAGGAAAAAGCTGTGGAGGCAGGCATGTTGAGGCACTTCTGCGCTCTTCTTGGGTAGTCCTTCGCAGCTGCTGTGTTCTTGGAACTCAGGGCTTTCTGGTTAAAAGAACACTAACCCTAGGCCTAACTCAAACCTTAAGCCTAGGAAGGAAAATCAGCCTATGATTCGGGATGGTCTCATGGAAATAGCAGTGGAGGCAGCCAAGTTGTGTCACTTTTGCGCTCCCCTTGGGATGCCTTTAACAGCTGCAGTGTGCCTGGAGCACAGGGCTTCCTGGTTTTAAAAGTCCTAGGCCTAAGCCTAACAGTAACCCTAGGAAGGTAAATCAGCCGGGTATTAGGGTTCTTCCTAAGGAAAAAGCTGTGAAAGCAGCCATGTTGTGGCACTTCTGCGCTCCCTTTGGGATGCCTTTGGCAGATGCAGTAAGCCTGGAACTCAGGGCTTCCTGCTTAAAAAAATCCTAGCCCTAGGCTGAGCCCTAACCCTAACCCTAGGCAGATAAATCAGCCTAGGTATAGGGATGGTGCCAAGGAAAAAGCTGTGAAAGCTGCCATGTTGTTGCACTTTTGTACTCCCCTTGGGATGCCTTTCACAGCTGCCGTGTGCCTGGAGCTCAGGGCTTCCTGGTTTAAAAAACCATGTCCCTAGCTGAGACTGGAGGCAGGTGATTCAGCCTAGGCTTAGCAATGGTGCCAATGAAAACGTGTGGAGGCAGCCATTTTCTGGCACTTTTGTGCTCCCCTTGGGATGCCTTTCGCAGCTGCCGTGTGCCTGGAGCTCAGAGCTTGCTGGTTTAAAAAGCTCTACACCTAGGCGTAACCCTAACCCTAACCGTAACACTGGTCATTTAAATCAGCCTGGGTTTAGGAATTATCCCAAGGGAAAAGCTGTGGAGACAGCCATGTTGTGGCACTTTTGCGCTCCCCTTGGGATGCCTTTCACAGCTGCAGTGTGCTTGGAGCACAGGGCTTCCTGGTTTAAAAAACCACAACTTTAGCCCAAACTGGAGGCTTCTAAATCAGCCTTCGTTTCGGGACGTCCCCAAGGAAAAAGCTGTGGAGGCAGGCATGTTGAGGCACTTCTGCGCTCTTCTTGGGTAGTCCTTCGCAGCTGCTGTGTTCTTGGAACTCAGGGCTTTCTGGTTAAAAGAACACTAACCCTAGGCCTAACTCAAACCTTAAGCCTAGGAAGGAAAATCAGCCTATGATTCGGGATGGTCTCATGGAAATAGCAGTGGAGGCAGCCAAGTTGTGTCACTTTTGCGCTCCCCTTGGGATGCCTTTAACAGCTGCAGTGTGCCTGGAGCACAGGGCTTCCTGGTTTTAAAAGTCCTAGGCCTAAGCCTAACAGTAACCCTAGGAAGGTAAATCAGCCGGGTATTAGGGTTCTTCCTAAGGAAAAAGCTGTGAAAGCAGCCATGTTGTGGCACTTCTGCGCTCCCTTTGGGATGCCTTTGGCAGATGCAGTAAGCCTGGAACTCAGGGCTTCCTGCTTAAAAAAATCCTTGCCCTTGGCTGAGCCCTAACCCTAACCCTAGGCAGATAAATCAGCCTAGGTATAGGGATGGTGCCAAGGAAAAAGCTGTGAAAGCTGCCATGTTGTTGCACTTTTTTACACCCACTGGGATGACTATCACAGCTGCCGTGTGCCTGGAGCTCAGGGCTTCCTGGTTTAAAAAACCATGTCCCTAGCTGAGACTGGAGGCAGGTGATTCAGCCTAGGCTTAGCAATGGTGCCAATGAAAACGTGTGGAGGCAGCCATTTTCTGGCACTTTTGTGCTCCCCTTGGGATGCATTTCGCAGCTGCCGTGTGCCTGGAGCTCAGAGCTTGCTGGTTTAAAAAGCTCTACACCTAGGCGTAACCCTAACCCTAACCGTAACACTGGTCATTTAAATCAGCCTGGGTTTAGGAATTATCCCAAGGGAAAAGCTGTGGAGACAGCCATGTTGTGGCACTTTTGCGCTCCCCTTGGGATGCCTTTCACAGCTGCAGTGTGCTTGGAGCACAGGGCTTCCTGGTTTAAAAAACCACAACTTTAGCCCAAACTGGAGGCTTCTAAATCAGCCTTCGTTTCGGGACGTCCCCAAGGAAAAAACTGTGGAGGCAGGCATGTTGAGGCACTTCTGCGCTCTTCTTGGGTAGTCCTTCGCAGCTGCTGTGTTCTTGGAACTCAGGGCCTTCTGGTTAAAAGAACACTAACCCTAGGCCTAACTCAAACCTTAAGCCTAGGAAGGAAAATCAGCCTATGATTCGGGATGGTCTCATGGAAATAGCAGTGGAGGCAGCCAAGTTGTGTCACTTTTGCGCTCCCCTTGGGATGCCTTTAACAGCTGCAGTGTGCCTGGAGCACAGGGCTTCCTGGTTTTAAAAGTCCTAGGCCTAAGCCTAACAGTAACCCTAGGAAGGTAAATCAGCCGGGTATTAGGGTTCTTCCTAAGGAAAAAGCTGTGAAAGCAGCCATGTTGTGGCACTTCTGCGCTCCCTTTGGGATGCCTTTGGCAGATGCAGTAAGCCTGGAACTCAGGGCTTCCTGGTTAAAAAAATCCTAGCCCTTGGCTGAGCCCTAACCCTAACCCTAGGCAGATAAATCAGCCTAGGTATAGGGATGGTGCCAAGGAAAAAGCTGTGAAAGCTGCCATGTTGTTGCACTTTTGTACTCCCCTTGGGATGCCTTTCACAGCAGCCAAGTGCATGGAGCTCAGGGCTTCCTGGTTTAAAAAACAATGTCCCTAGCTGAGACTGGAGGCAGGTGATTCAGCCTAGGCTTAGCAATGGTGCCAATGAAAACGTGTGGAGGCAGCCATTTTCTGGCACTTTTGTGCTCCCCTTGGGATGCATTTCGCAGCTGCCGTGTGCCTGGAGCTCAGAGCTTGCTGGTTTAAAAAGCTCTACACCTAGGCGTAACCCTAACCCTAACCGTAACACTGGTCATTTAAATCAGCCTGGGTTTAGGAATTATCCCAAGGGAAAAGCTGTGGAGACAGCCATGTTGTGGCACTTTTGCGCTCCCCTTGGGATGCCTTTCACAGCTGCAGTGTGCTTGGAGCACAGGGCTTCCTGGTTTAAAAAACCACAACTTTAGCCCAAACTGGAGGCTTCTAAATCAGCCTTCGTTTCGGGACGTCCCCAAGGAAAAAGCTGTGGAGGCAGGCATGTTGAGGCACTTCTGCGCTCTTCTTGGGTAGTCCTTCGCAGCTGCTGTGTTCTTGGAACTCAGGGCTTTCTGGTTAAAAGAACACTAACCCTAGGCCTAACTCAAACCTTAAGCCTAGGAAGGAAAATCAGCCTATGATTCGGGATGGTCTCATGGAAATAGCAGTGGAGGCAGCCAAGTTGTGTCACTTTTGCGCTCCCCTTGGGATGCCTTTAACAGCTGCAGTGTGCCTGGAGCACAGGGCTTCCTGGTTTTAAAAGTCCTAGGCCTAAGCCTAACAGTAACCCTAGGAAGGTAAATCAGCCGGGTATTAGGGTTCTTCCTAAGGAAAAAGCTGTGAAAGCAGCCATGTTGTGGCACTTCTGCGCTCCCTTTGGGATGCCTTTGGCAGATGCAGTAAGCCTGGAACTCAGGGCTTCCTGGTTAAAAAAATCCTTGCCCTTGGCTGAGCCCTAACCCTAACCCTAGGCAGATAAATCAGCCTCGGTATAGGGATGGTGCCAAGGAAAAAGCTGTGAAAGCTGCCATGTTGTTGCACTTTTGTACTCCCCTTGGGATGCCTTTCACAGCTGCCGTGTGCCTGGAGCTCAGGGCTTCCTGGTTTAAAAAACCATGTCCCTAGCTGAGACTGGAGGCAGGTGATTCAGCCTAGGCTTAGCAATGGTGCCAATGAAAACGTGTGGAGGCAGCCATTTTCTGGCACTTTTGTGCTCCCCTTGGGATGCCTTTCGCAGCTGCTGTGTGCCTGGAGCTCAGAGCTTGCTGGTTTAAAAAGCTCTACACCTAGGCGTAACCCTAACCCTAACCGTAACACTGGTCATTTAAATCAGCCTGGGTTTAGGAATTATCCCAAGGGAAAAGCTGTGGAGACAGCCATGTTGTGGCACTTTTGCGCTCCCCTTGGGATGCCTTTCACAGCTGCAGTGTGCTTGGAGCACAGGGCTTCCTGGTTTAAAAAACCACAACTTTAGCCCAAACTGGAGGCTTCTAAATCAGCCTTCGTTTCGGGACGTCCCCAAGGAAAAAGCTGTGGAGGCAGGCATGTTGAGGCACTTCTGCGCTCTTCTTGGGTAGTCCTTCGCAGCTGCTGTGTTCTTGGAACTCAGGGCTTTCTGGTTAAAAGAACACTAACCCTAGGCCTAACTCAAACCTTAAGCCTAGGAAGGAAAATCAGCCTATGATTCGGGATGGTCTCATGGAAATAGCAGTGGAGGCAGCCAAGTTGTGTCACTTTTGCGCTCCCCTTGGGATGCCTTTAACAGCTGCAGTGTGCCTGGAGCACAGGGCTTCCTGGTTTTAAAAGTCCTAGGCCTAAGCCTAACAGTAACCCTAGGAAGGTAAATCAGCCGGGTATTAGGGTTCTTCCTAAGGAAAAAGCTGTGAAAGCAGCCATGTTGTGGCACTTCTGCGCTCCCTTTGGGATGCCTTTGGCAGATGCAGTAAGCCTGGAACTCAGGGCTTCCTGCTTAAAAAAATCCTTGCCCTTGGCTGAGCCCTAACCCTAACCCTAGGCAGATAAATCAGCCTAGGTATAGGGATGGTGCCAAGGAAAAAGCTGTGAAAGCTGCCATGTTGTTGCACTTTTGTACTCCCCTTGGGATGCCTTTCACAGCTGCCGTGTGCCTGGAGCTCAGGGCTTCCTGGTTTAAAAAACCATGTCCCTAGCTGAGACTGGAGGCAGGTGATTCAGCCTAGGCTTAGCAATGGTGCCAATGAAAACGTGTGGAGGCAGCCATTTTCTGGCACTTTTGTGCTCCCCTTGGGATGCCTTTCGCAGCTGCCGTGTGCCTGGAGCTCAGAGCTTGCTGGTTTAAAAAGCTCTACACCTAGGCGTAACCCTAACCCTAACCGTAACACTGGTCATTTAAATCAGCCTGGGTTTAGGAATTATCCCAAGGGAAAAGCTGTGGAGACAGCCATGTTGTGGCACTTTTGCGCTCCCCTTGGGATGCCTTTCACAGCTGCAGTGTGCTTGGAGCACAGGGCTTCCTGGTTTAAAAAACCACAACTTTAGCCCAAACTGGAGGCTTCTAAATCAGCCTTCGTTTCGGGACGTCCCCAAGGAAAAAGCTGTGGAGGCAGGCATGTTGAGGCACTTCTGCGCTCTTCTTGGGTAGTCCTTCGCAGCTGCTGTTTTCTTGGAACTCAGGGCCTTCTGGTTAAAAGAACACTAACCCTAGGCCTAACTCAAACCTTAAGCCTAGGAAGGAAAATCAGCCTATGATTCGGGATGGTCTCATGGAAATAGCAGTGGAGGCAGCCAAGTTGTGTCACTTTTGCGCTCCCCTTGGGATGCCTTTAACAGCTGCAGTGTGCCTGGAGCACAGGGCTTCCTGGTTTTAAAAGTCCTAGGCCTAAGCCTAACAGTAACCCTAGGAAGGTAAATCAGCCGGGTATTAGGGTTCTTCCTAAGGAAAAAGCTGTGAAAGCAGCCATGTTGTGGCACTTCTGCGCTCCCTTTGGGATGCCTTTGGCAGATGCAGTAAGCCTGGAACTCAGGGCTTCCTGGTTAAAAAAATCCTAGCCCTTGGCTGAGCCCTAACCCTAACCCTAGGCAGATAAATCAGCCTAGGTATAGGGATGGTGCCAAGGAAAAAGCTGTGAAAGCTGCCATGTTGTTGCACTTTTGTACTCCCCTTGGGATGCCTTTCACAGCAGCCAAGTGCATGGAGCTCAGGGCTTCCTGGTTTAAAAAACAATGTCCCTAGCTGAGACTGGAGGCAGGTGATTCAGCCTAGGCTTAGCAATGGTGCCAATGAAAACGTGTGGAGGCAGCCATTTTCTGGCACTTTTGTGCTCCCCTTGGGATGCATTTCGCAGCTGCCGTGTGCCTGGAGCTCAGAGCTTGCTGGTTTAAAAAGCTCTACACCTAGGCGTAACCCTAACCCTAACCGTAACACTGGTCATTTAAATCAGCCTGGGTTTAGGAATTATCCCAAGGGAAAAGCTGTGGAGACAGCCATGTTGTGGCACTTTTGCGCTCCCCTTGGGATGCCTTTCACAGCTGCAGTGTGCTTGGAGCACAGGGCTTCCTGGTTTAAAAAACCACAACTTTAGCCCAAACTGGAGGCTTCTAAATCAGCCTTCGTTTCGGGACGTCCCCAAGGAAAAAGCTGTGGAGGCAGGCATGTTGAGGCACTTCTGCGCTCTTCTTGGGTAGTCCTTCGCAGCTGCTGTGTTCTTGGAACTCAGGGCTTTCTGGTTAAAAGAACACTAACCCTAGGCCTAACTCAAACCTTAAGCCTAGGAAGGAAAATCAGCCTATGATTCGGGATGGTCTCATGGAAATAGCAGTGGAGGCAGCCAAGTTGTGTCACTTTTGCGCTCCCCTTGGGATGCCTTTAACAGCTGCAGTGTGCCTGGAGCACAGGGCTTCCTGGTTTTAAAAGTCCTAGGCCTAAGCCTAACAGTAACCCTAGGAAGGTAAATCAGCCGGGTATTAGGGTTCTTCCTAAGGAAAAAGCTGTGAAAGCAGCCATGTTGTGGCACTTCTGCGCTCCCTTTGGGATGCCTTTGGCAGATGCAGTAAGCCTGGAACTCAGGGCTTCCTGGTTAAAAAAATCCTAGCCCTAGGCTGAGCCCTAACCCTAACCCTAGGCAGATAAATCAGCCTAGGTATAGGGATGGTGCCAAGGAAAAAGCTGTGAAAGCTGCCATGTTGTTGCACTTTTGTACTCCCCTTGGGATGCCTTTCACAGCTGCCGTGTGCCTGGAGCTCAGGGCTTCCTGGTTTAAAAAACCATGTCCCTAGCTGAGACTGGAGGCAGGTGATTCAGCCTAGGCTTAGCAATGGTGCCAATGAAAACGTGTGGAGGCAGCCATTTTCTGGCACTTTTGTGCTCCCCTTGGGATGCCTTTCGCAGCTGCCGTGTGCCTGGAGCTCAGAGCTTGCTGGTTTAAAAAGCTCTACACCTAGGCGTAACCCTAACCCTAACCGTAACACTGGTCATTTAAATCAGCCTGGGTTTAGGAATTATCCCAAGGGAAAAGCTGTGGAGACAGCCATGTTGTGGCACTTTTGCGCTCCCCTTGGGATGCCTTTCACAGCTGCAGTGTGCTTGGAGCACAGGGCTTCCTGGTTTAAAAAACCACAACTTTAGCCCAAACTGGAGGCTTCTAAATCAGCCTTCGTTTCGGGACGTCCCCAAGGAAAAAGCTGTGGAGGCAGGCATGTTGAGGCACATCTGCGCTCCTCTTGGGTAGTCCTTCGCAGCTGCTGTGTTCTTGGAACTCAGGGCCTTCTGGTTAAAAGAACACTAACCCTAGGCCTAACTCAAACCTTAAGCCTAGGAAGGAAAATCAGCCTATGATTCGGGATGGTCTCATGGAAATAGCAGTGGAGGCAGCCAAGTTGTGTCACTTTTGCGCTCCCCTTGGGATGCCTTTCACAGCTGCAGTGTGCCTGGAGCACAGGGCTTCCTGGTTTTAAAAGTCCTAGGCCTAAGCCTAACAGTAACCCTAGGAAGGTAAATCAGCCGGGTATTAGGGTTCTTCCTAAGGAAAAAGCTGTGAAAGCAGCCATGTTGTGGCACTTCTGCGCTCCCTTTGGGATGCCTTTGGCAGATGCAGTAAGCCTGGAACTCAGGGCTTCCTGCTTAAAAAAATCCCAGCCCTTGGCTGAGCCCTAACCCTAACCCTAGGCAGATAAATCAGCCTAGGTATAGGGATGGTGCCAAGGAAAAAGCTGTGAAAGCTGCCATGTTGTTGCACTTTTGTACTCCCCTTGGGATGCCTTTCACAGCTGCCAAGTGCCTGGAGCTCAGGGCTTCCTGGTTTAAAAAGCCATGTCCCTAGCTGAGACTGGAGGCAGGTGATTCAGCCTAGGCTTAGCAATGGTGCCAATGAAAACGTGTGGAGGCAGCCATTTTCTGGCACTTTTGTGCTCCCCTTGGGATGCCTTTCGCAGCTGCCGTGTGCCTGGAGCTCAGAGCTTGCTGGTTTAAAAAGCTCTACACCTAGGCGTAACCCTAACCCTAACCGTAACACTGGTCATTTAAATCAGCCTGGGTTTAGGAATTATCCCAAGGGAAAAGCTGTGGAGACAGCCATGTTGTGGCACTTTTGCGCTCCCCTTGGGATGCCTTTCACAGCTGCAGTGTGCTTGGAGCACAGGGCTTCCTGGTGTAAAAAACCACAACTTTAGCCCAAACTGGAGGCTTCGAAATCAGCCTTCGTTTCGGGACGTCCCCAAGGAAAAAGCTGTGGAGGCAGGCATGTTGAGGCACTTCTGCGCTCTTCTTGGGTAGTCCTTCGCAGCTGCTGTGTTCTTGGAACTCAGGGCTTTCTGGTTAAAAGAACACTAACCCTAGGCCTAACTCAAACCTTAAGCCTAGGAAGGAAAATCAGCCTATGATTCGGGATGGTCTCATGGAAATAGCAGTGGAGGCAGCCAAGTTGTGTCACTTTTGCGCTCCCCTTGGGATGCCTTTAACAGCTGCAGTGTGCCTGGAGCACAGGGCTTCCTGGTTTTAAAAGTCCTAGGCCTAAGCCTAACAGTAACCCTAGGAAGGTAAATCAGCCGGGTATTAGGGTTCTTCCTAAGGAAAAAGCTGTGAAAGCAGCCATGTTGTGGCACTTCTGCGCTCCCTTTGGGATGCCTTTGGCAGATGCAGTAAGCCTGGAACTCAGGGCTTCCTGCTTAAAAAAATCCTTGCCCTTGGCTGAGCCCTAACCCTAACCCTAGGCAGATAAATCAGCCTAGGTATAGGGATGGTGCCAAGGAAAAAGCTGTGAAAGCTGCCATGTTGTTGCACTTTTGTACTCCCCTTGGGATGCCTTTCACAGCTGCCATGTGCCTGGAGCTCAGGGCTTCCTGGTTTAAAAAACCATGTCCCTAGCTGAGACTGGAGGCAGGTGATTCAGCCTAGGCTTAGCAATGGTGCCAATGAAAACGTGTGGAGGCAGCCATTTTCTGGCACTTTTGTGCTCCCCTTGGGATGCCTTTCGCAGCTGCCGTGTGCCTGGAGCTCAGAGCTTGCTGGTTTAAAAAGCTCTACACCTAGGCGTAACCCTAACCCTAACCGTAACACTGGTCATTTAAATCAGCCTGGGTTTAGGAATTATCCCAAGGGAAAAGCTGTGGAGACAGCCATGTTGTGGCACTTTTGCGCTCCCCTTGGGATGCCTTTCACAGCTGCAGTGTGCTTGGAGCACAGGGCTTCCTGGTTTAAAAAACCACAACTTTAGCCCAAACTGGAGGCTTCTAAATCAGCCTTCGTTTCGGGACGTCCCCAAGGAAAAAGCTGTGGAGGCAGGCATGTTGAGGCACTTCTGCGCTCTTCTTGGGTAGTCCTTCGCAGCTGCTGTGTTCTTGGAACTCAGGGCTTTCTGGTTAAAAGAACACTAACCCTAGGCCTAACTCAAACCTTAAGCCTAGGAAGGAAAATCAGCCTATGATTCGGGATGGTCTCATGGAAATAGCAGTGGAGGCAGCCAAGTTGTGTCACTTTGCGCTCCCCTTGGGATGCCTTTCACAGCTGCAGTGTGCCTGGAGCACAGGGCTTCCTGGTTTTAAAAGTCCTAGGCCTAAGCCTAACAGTAACCCTAGGAAGGTAAATCAGCCGGGTATTAGGGTTCTTCCTAAGGAAAAAGCTGTGAAAGCAGCCATGTTGTGGCACTTCTGCGCTCCCTTTGGGATGCCTTTGGCAGATGCAGTAAGCCTGGAACTCAGGGCTTCCTGCTTAAAAAAATCCTAGCCCTAGGCTGAGCCCTAACCCTAACCCTAGGCAGATAAATCAGCCTAGGTATAGGGATGGTGCCAAGGAAAAAGCTGTGAAAGCTGCCATGTTGTTGCACTTTTGTACTCCCCTTGGGATGCCTTTCACAGCTGCCGTGTGCCTGGAGCTCAGGGCTTCCTGGTTTAAAAAACCATGTCCCTAGCTGAGACTGGAGGCAGGTGATTCAGCCTAGGCTTAGCAATGGTGCCAATGAAAACGTGTGGAGGCAGCCATTTTCTGGCACTTTTGTGCTCCCCTTGGGATGCCTTTCGCAGCTGCCGTGTGCCTGGAGCTCAGAGCTTGCTGGTTTAAAAAGCTCTACACCTAGGCGTAACCCTAACCCTAACCGTAACACTGGTCATTTAAATCAGCCTGGGTTTAGGAATTATCCCAAGGGAAAAGCTGTGGAGACAGCCATGTTGTGGCACTTTTGCGCTCCCCTTGGGATGCCTTTCACAGCTGCAGTGTGCTTGGAGCACAGGGCTTCCTGGTTTAAAAAACCACAACTTTAGCCCAAACTGGAGGCTTCTAAATCAGCCTTCGTTTCGGGACGTCCCCAAGGAAAAAGCTGTGGAGGCAGGCATGTTGAGGCACTTCTGCGCTCTTCTTGGGTAGTCCTTCGCAGCTGCTGTGTTCTTGGAACTCAGGGCTTTCTGGTTAAAAGAACACTAACCCTAGGCCTAACTCAAACCTTAAGCCTAGGAAGGAAAATCAGCCTATGATTCGGGATGGTCTCATGGAAATAGCAGTGGAGGCAGCCAAGTTGTGTCACTTTTGCGCTCCCCTTGGGATGCCTTTCACAGCTGCAGTGTGCCTGGAGCACAGGGCTTCCTGGTTTTAAAAGTCCTAGGCCTAAGCCTAACAGTAACCCTAGGAAGGTAAATCAGCCGGGTATTAGGGTTCTTCCTAAGGAAAAAGCTGTGAAAGCAGCCATGTTGTGGCACTTCTGCGCTCCCTTTGGGATGCCTTTGGCAGATGCAGTAAGCCTGGAACTCAGGGCTTCCTGCTTAAAAAAATCCTTGCCCTTGGCTGAGCCCTAACCCTAACCCTAGGCAGATAAATCAGCCTAGGTATAGGGATGGTGCCAAGGAAAAAGCTGTGAAAGCTGCCATGTTGTTGCACTTTTGTACTCCCCTTGGGATGCCTTTCACAGCTGCCGTGTGCCTGGAGCTCAGGGCTTCCTGGTTTAAAAAACCATGTCCCTAGCTGAGACTGGAGGCAGGTGATTCAGCCTAGGCTTAGCAATGGTGCCAATGAAAACGTGTGGAGGCAGCCATTTTCTGGCACTTTTGTGCTCCCCTTGGGATGCCTTTCGCAGCTGCCGTGTGCCTGGAGCTCAGAGCTTGCTGGTTTAAAAAGCTCTACACCTAGGCGTAACCCTAACCCTAACCGTAACACTGGTCATTTAAATCAGCCTGGGTTTAGGAATTATCCCAAGGGAAAAGCTGTGGAGACAGCCATGTTGTGGCACTTTTGCGCTCCCCTTGGGATGCCTTTCACAGCTGCAGTGTGCTTGGAGCACAGGGCTTCCTGGTGTAAAAAACCACAACTTTAGCCCAAACTGGAGGCTTCTAAATCAGCCTTCGTTTCGGGACGTCCCCAAGGAAAAAGCTGTGGAGGCAGGCATGTTGAGGCACTTCTGCGCTCTTCTTGGGTAGTCCTTCGCAGCTGCTGTGTTCTTGGAACTCAGGGCTTTCTGGTTAAAAGAACACTAACCCTAGGCCTAACTCAAACCTTAAGCCTAGGAAGGAAAATCAGCCTATGATTCGGGATGGTCTCATGGAAATAGCAGTGGAGGCAGCCAAGTTGTGTCACTTTTGCGCTCCCCTTGGGATGCCTTTCACAGCTGCAGTGTGCCTGGAGCACAGGGCTTCCTGGTTTTAAAAGTCCTAGGCCTAAGCCTAACAGTAACCCTAGGAAGGTAAATCAGCCGGGTATTAGGGTTCTTCCTAAGGAAAAAGCTGTGAAAGCAGCCATGTTGTGGCACTTCTGCGCTCCCTTTGGGATGCCTTTGGCAGATGCAGTAAGCCTGGAACTCAGGGCTTCCTGCTTAAAAAAATCCTTGCCCTTGGCTGAGCCCTAACCCTAACCCTAGGCAGATAAATCAGCCTAGGTATAGGGATGGTGCCAAGGAAAAAGCTGTGAAAGCTGCCATGTTGTTGCACTTTTGTACTCCCCTTGGGATGCCTTTCACAGCTGCCGTGTGCCTGGAGCTCAGGGCTTCCTGGTTTAAAAAACCATGTCCCTAGCTGAGACTGGAGGCAGGTGATTCAGCCTAGGCTTAGCAATGGTGCCAATGAAAACGTGTGGAGGCAGCCATTTTCTGGCACTTTTGTGCTCCCCTTGGGATGCCTTTCGCAGCTGCCGTGTGCCTGGAGCTCAGAGCTTGCTGGTTTAAAAAGCTCTACACCTAGGCGTAACCCTAACCCTAACCGTAACACTGGTCATTTAAATCAGCCTGGGTTTAGGAATTATCCCAAGGGAAAAGCTGTGGAGACAGCCATGTTGTGGCACTTTTGCGCTCCCCTTGGGATGCCTTTCACAGCTGCAGTGTGCTTGGAGCACAGGGCTTCCTGGTTTAAAAAACCACAACTTTAGCCCAAACTGGAGGCTTCTAAATCAGCCTTCGTTTCGGGACGTCCCCAAGGAAAAAGCTGTGGAGGCAGGCATGTTGAGGCACTTCTGCGCTCTTCTTGGGTAGTCCTTCGCAGCTGCTGTGTTCTTGGAACTCAGGGCCTTCTGGTTAAAAGAACACTAACCCTAGGCCTAACTCAAACCTTAAGCCTAGGAAGGAAAATCAGCCTATGATTCGGGATGGTCTCATGGAAATAGCAGTGGAGGCAGCCAAGTTGTGTCACTTTTGCGCTCCCCTTGGGATGCCTTTCACAGCTGCAGTGTGCCTGGAGCACAGGGCTTCCTGGTTTTAAAAGTCCTAGGCCTAAGCCTAACAGTAACCCTAGGAAGGTAAATCAGCCGGGTATTAGGGTTCTTCCTAAGGAAAAAGCTGTGAAAGCAGCCATGTTGTGGCACTTCTGCGCTCCCTTTGGGATGCCTTTGGCAGATGCAGTAAGCCTGGAACTCAGGGCTTCCTGCTTAAAAAAATCCCAGCCCTTGGCTGAGCCCTAACCCTAACCCTAGGCAGATAAATCAGCCTAGGTATAGGGATGGTGCCAAGGAAAAAGCTGTGAAAGCTGCCATGTTGTTGCACTTTTGTACTCCCCTTGGGATGCCTTTCACAGCTGCCAAGTGCCTGGAGCTCAGGGCTTCCTGGTTTAAAAAACCATGTCCCTAGCTGAGACTGGAGGCAGGTGATTCAGCCTAGGCTTAGCAATGGTGCCAATGAAAACGTGTGGAGGCAGCCATTTTCTGGCACTTTTGTGCTCCCCTTGGGATGCCTTTCGCAGCTGCCGTGTGCCTGGAGCTCAGAGCTTGCTGGTTTAAAAAGCTCTACACCTAGGCGTAACCCTAACCCTAACCGTAACACTGGTCATTTAAATCAGCCTGGGTTTAGGAATTATCCCAAGGGAAAAGCTGTGGAGACAGCCATGTTGTGGCACTTTTGCGCTCCCCTTGGGATGCCTTTCACAGCTGCAGTGTGCTTGGAGCACAGGGCTTCCTGGTGTAAAAAACCACAACTTTAGCCCAAACTGGAGGCTTCTAAATCAGCCTTCGTTTCGGGACGTCCCCAAGGAAAAAGCTGTGGAGGCAGGCATGTTGAGGCACTTCTGCGCTCTTCTTGGGTAGTCCTTCGCAGCTGCTGTGTTCTTGGAACTCAGGGCTTTCTGGTTAAAAGAACACTAACCCTAGGCCTAACTCAAACCTTAAGCCTAGGAAGGAAAATCAGCCTATGATTCGGGATGGTCTCATGGAAATAGCAGTGGAGGCAGCCAAGTTGTGTCACTTTTGCGCTCCCCTTGGGATGCCTTTAACAGCTGCAGTGTGCCTGGAGCACAGGGCTTCCTGGTTTTAAAAGTCCTAGGCCTAAGCCTAACAGTAACCCTAGGAAGGTAAATCAGCCGGGTATTAGGGTTCTTCCTAAGGAAAAAGCTGTGAAAGCAGCCATGTTGTGGCACTTCTGCGCTCCCTTTGGGATGCCTTTGGCAGATGCAGTAAGCCTGGAACTCAGGGCTTCCTGCTTAAAAAAATCCTTGCCCTTGGCTGAGCCCTAACCCTAACCCTAGGCAGATAAATCAGCCTAGGTATAGGGATGGTGCCAAGGAAAAAGCTGTGAAAGCTGCCATGTTGTTGCACTTTTGTACTCCCCTTGGGATGCCTTTCACAGCTGCCGTGTGCCTGGAGCTCAGGGCTTCCTGGTTTAAAAAACCATGTCCCTAGCTGAGACTGGAGGCAGGTGATTCAGCCTAGGCTTAGCAATGGTGCCAATGAAAACGTGTGGAGGCAGCCATTTTCTGGCACTTTTGTGCTCCCCTTGGGATGCCTTTCGCAGCTGCCGTGTGCCTGGAGCTCAGAGCTTGCTGGTTTAAAAAGCTCTACACCTAGGCGTAACCCTAACCCTAACCGTAACACTGGTCATTTAAATCAGCCTGGGTTTAGGAATTATCCCAAGGGAAAAGCTGTGGAGACAGCCATGTTGTGGCACTTTTGCGCTCCCCTTGGGATGCCTTTCACAGCTGCAGTGTGCTTGGAGCACAGGGCTTCCTGGTGTAAAAAACCACAACTTTAGCCCAAACTGGAGGCTTCGAAATCAGCCTTCGTTTCGGGACGTCCCCAAGGAAAAAGCTGTGGAGGCAGGCATGTTGAGGCACTTCTGCGCTCTTCTTGGGTAGTCCTTCGCAGCTGCTGTGTTCTTGGAACTCAGGGCTTTCTGGTTAAAAGAACACTAACCCTAGGCCTAACTCAAACCTTAAGCCTAGGAAGGAAAATCAGCCTATGATTCGGGATGGTCTCATGGAAATAGCAGTGGAGGCAGCCAAGTTGTGTCACTTTTGCGCTCCCCTTGGGATGCCTTTCACAGCTGCAGTGTGCCTGGAGCACAGGGCTTCCTGGTTTTAAAAGTCCTAGGCCTAAGCCTAACAGTAACCCTAGGAAGGTAAATCAGCCGGGTATTAGGGTTCTTCCTAAGGAAAAAGCTGTGAAAGCAGCCATGTTGTGGCACTTCTGCGCTCCCTTTGGGATGCCTTTGGCAGATGCAGTAAGCCTGGAACTCAGGGCTTCCTGCTTAAAAAAATCCTAGCCCTAGGCTGAGCCCTAACCCTAACCCTAGGCAGATAAATCAGCCTAGGTATAGGGATGGTGCCAAGGAAAAAGCTGTGAAAGCTGCCATGTTGTTGCACTTTTGTACTCCCCTTGGGATGCCTTTCACAGCTGCCGTGTGCCTGGAGCTCAGGGCTTCCTGGTTTAAAAAACCATGTCCCTAGCTGAGACTGGAGGCAGGTGATTCAGCCTAGGCTTAGCAATGGTGCCAATGAAAACGTGTGGAGGCAGCCATTTTCTGGCACTTTTGTGCTCCCCTTGGGATGCCTTTCGCAGCTGCCGTGTGCCTGGAGCTCAGAGCTTGCTGGTTTAAAAAGCTCTACACCTAGGCGTAACCCTAACCCTAACCGTAACACTGGTCATTTAAATCAGCCTGGGTTTAGGAATTATCCCAAGGGAAAAGCTGTGGAGACAGCCATGTTGTGGCACTTTTGCGCTCCCCTTGGGATGCCTTTCACAGCTGCAGTGTGCTTGGAGCACAGGGCTTCCTGGTTTAAAAAACCACAACTTTAGCCCAAACTGGAGGCTTCTAAATCAGCCTTCGTTTCGGGACGTCCCCAAGGAAAAAGCTGTGGAGGCAGGCATGTTGAGGCACTTCTGCGCTCTTCTTGGGTAGTCCTTCGCAGCTGCTGTGTTCTTGGAACTCAGGGCTTTCTGGTTAAAAGAACACTAACCCTAGGCCTAACTCAAACCTTAAGCCTAGGAAGGAAAATCAGCCTATGATTCGGGATGGTCTCATGGAAATAGCAGTGGAGGCAGCCAAGTTGTGTCACTTTTGCGCTCCCCTTGGGATGCCTTTCACAGCTGCAGTGTGCCTGGAGCACAGGGCTTCCTGGTTTTAAAAGTCCTAGGCCTAAGCCTAACAGTAACCCTAGGAAGGTAAATCAGCCGGGTATTAGGGTTCTTCCTAAGGAAAAAGCTGTGAAAGCAGCCATGTTGTGGCACTTCTGCGCTCCCTTTGGGATGCCTTTGGCAGATGCAGTAAGCCTGGAACTCAGGGCTTCCTGCTTAAAAAAATCCCAGCCCTTGGCTGAGCCCTAACCCTAACCCTAGGCAGATAAATCAGCCTAGGTATAGGGATGGTGCCAAGGAAAAAGCTGTGAAAGCTGCCATGTTGTTGCACTTTTGTACTCCCCTTGGGATGCCTTTCACAGCTGCCGTGTGCCTGGAGCTCAGGGCTTCCTGGTTTAAAAAACCATGTCCCTAGCTGAGACTGGAGGCAGGTGATTCAGCCTAGGCTTAGCAATGGTGCCAATGAAAACGTGTGGAGGCAGCCATTTTCTGGCACTTTTGTGCTCCCCTTGGGATGCCTTTCGCAGCTGCCGTGTGCCTGGAGCTCAGAGCTTGCTGGTTTAAAAAGCTCTACACCTAGGCGTAACCCTAACCCTAACCGTAACACTGGTCATTTAAATCAGCCTGGGTTTAGGAATTATCCCAAGGGAAAAGCTGTGGAGACAGCCATGTTGTGGCACTTTTGCGCTCCCCTTGGGATGCCTTTCACAGCTGCAGTGTGCTTGGAGCACAGGGCTTCCTGGTGTAAAAAACCACAACTTTAGCCCAAACTGGAGGCTTCTAAATCAGCCTTCGTTTCGGGACGTCCCCAAGGAAAAAGCTGTGGAGGCAGGCATGTTGAGGCACTTCTGCGCTCTTCTTGGGTAGTCCTTCGCAGCTGCTGTGTTCTTGGAACTCAGGGCTTTCTGGTTAAAAGAACACTAACCCTAGGCCTAACTCAAACCTTAAGCCTAGGAAGGAAAATCAGCCTATGATTCGGGATGGTCTCATGGAAATAGCAGTGGAGGCAGCCAAGTTGTGTCACTTTTGCGCTCCCCTTGGGATGCCTTTAACAGCTGCAGTGTGCCTGGAGCACAGGGCTTCCTGGTTTTAAAAGTCCTAGGCCTAAGCCTAACAGTAACCCTAGGAAGGTAAATCAGCCGGGTATTAGGGTTCTTCCTAAGGAAAAAGCTGTGAAAGCAGCCATGTTGTGGCACTTCTGCGCTCCCTTTGGGATGCCTTTGGCAGATGCAGTAAGCCTGGAACTCAGGGCTTCCTGCTTAAAAAAATCCTTGCCCTTGGCTGAGCCCTAACCCTAACCCTAGGCAGATAAATCAGCCTAGGTATAGGGATGGTGCCAAGGAAAAAGCTGTGAAAGCTGCCATGTTGTTGCACTTTTGTACTCCCCTTGGGATGCCTTTCACAGCTGCCGTGTGCCTGGAGCTCAGGGCTTCCTGGTTTAAAAAACCATGTCCCTAGCTGAGACTGGAGGCAGGTGATTCAGCCTAGGCTTAGCAATGGTGCCAATGAAAACGTGTGGAGGCAGCCATTTTCTGGCACTTTTGTGCTCCCCTTGGGATGCCTTTCGCAGCTGCCGTGTGCCTGGAGCTCAGAGCTTGCTGGTTTAAAAAGCTCTACACCTAGGCGTAACCCTAACCCTAACCGTAACACTGGTCATTTAAATCAGCCTGGGTTTAGGAATTATCCCAAGGGAAAAGCTGTGGAGACAGCCATGTTGTGGCACTTTTGCGCTCCCCTTGGGATGCCTTTCACAGCTGCAGTGTGCTTGGAGCACAGGGCTTCCTGGTGTAAAAAACCACAACTTTAGCCCAAACTGGAGGCTTCGAAATCAGCCTTCGTTTCGGGACGTCCCCAAGGAAAAAGCTGTGGAGGCAGGCATGTTGAGGCACTTCTGCGCTCTTCTTGGGTAGTCCTTCGCAGCTGCTGTGTTCTTGGAACTCAGGGCTTTCTGGTTAAAAGAACACTAACCCTAGGCCTAACTCAAACCTTAAGCCTAGGAAGGAAAATCAGCCTATGATTCGGGATGGTCTCATGGAAATAGCAGTGGAGGCAGCCAAGTTGTGTCACTTTTGCGCTCCCCTTGGGATGCCTTTCACAGCTGCAGTGTGCCTGGAGCACAGGGCTTCCTGGTTTTAAAAGTCCTAGGCCTAAGCCTAACAGTAACCCTAGGAAGGTAAATCAGCCGGGTATTAGGGTTCTTCCTAAGGAAAAAGCTGTGAAAGCAGCCATGTTGTGGCACTTCTGCGCTCCCTTTGGGATGCCTTTGGCAGATGCAGTAAGCCTGGAACTCAGGGCTTCCTGCTTAAAAAAATCCTAGCCCTAGGCTGAGCCCTAACCCTAACCCTAGGCAGATAAATCAGCCTAGGTATAGGGATGGTGCCAAGGAAAAAGCTGTGAAAGCTGCCATGTTGTTGCACTTTTGTACTCCCCTTGGGATGCCTTTCACAGCTGCCGTGTGCCTGGAGCTCAGGGCTTCCTGGTTTAAAAAACCATGTCCCTAGCTGAGACTGGAGGCAGGTGATTCAGCCTAGGCTTAGCAATGGTGCCAATGAAAACGTGTGGAGGCAGCCATTTTCTGGCACTTTTGTGCTCCCCTTGGGATGCCTTTCGCAGCTGCCGTGTGCCTGGAGCTCAGAGCTTGCTGGTTTAAAAAGCTCTACACCTAGGCGTAACCCTAACCCTAACCGTAACACTGGTCATTTAAATCAGCCTGGGTTTAGGAATTATCCCAAGGGAAAAGCTGTGGAGACAGCCATGTTGTGGCACTTTTGCGCTCCCCTTGGGATGCCTTTCACAGCTGCAGTGTGCTTGGAGCACAGGGCTTCCTGGTTTAAAAAACCACAACTTTAGCCCAAACTGGAGGCTTCTAAATCAGCCTTCGTTTCGGGACGTCCCCAAGGAAAAAGCTGTGGAGGCAGGCATGTTGAGGCACTTCTGCGCTCTTCTTGGGTAGTCCTTCGCAGCTGCTGTGTTCTTGGAACTCAGGGCTTTCTGGTTAAAAGAACACTAACCCTAGGCCTAACTCAAACCTTAAGCCTAGGAAGGAAAATCAGCCTATGATTCGGGATGGTCTCATGGAAATAGCAGTGGAGGCAGCCAAGTTGTGTCACTTTTGCGCTCCCCTTGGGATGCCTTTAACAGCTGCAGTGTGCCTGGAGCACAGGGCTTCCTGGTTTTAAAAGTCCTAGGCCTAAGCCTAACAGTAACCCTAGGAAGGTAAATCAGCCGGGTATTAGGGTTCTTCCTAAGGAAAAAGCTGTGAAAGCAGCCATGTTGTGGCACTTCTGCGCTCCCTTTGGGATGCCTTTGGCAGATGCAGTAAGCCTGGAACTCAGGGCTTCCTGCTTAAAAAAATCCTAGCCCTAGGCTGAGCCCTAACCCTAACCCTAGGCAGATAAATCAGCCTAGGTATAGGGATGGTGCCAAGGAAAAAGCTGTGAAAGCTGCCATGTTGTTGCACTTTTGTACTCCCCTTGGGATGCCTTTCACAGCTGCCGTGTGCCTGGAGCTCAGGGCTTCCTGGTTTAAAAAACCATGTCCCTAGCTGAGACTGGAGGCAGGTGATTCAGCCTAGGCTTAGCAATGGTGCCAATGAAAACGTGTGGAGGCAGCCATTTTCTGGCACTTTTGTGCTCCCCTTGGGATGCCTTTCGCAGCTGCCGTGTGCCTGGAGCTCAGAGCTTGCTGGTTTAAAAAGCTCTACACCTAGGCGTAACCCTAACCCTAACCGTAACACTGGTCATTTAAATCAGCATGGGTTTAGGAATTATCCCAAGGGAAAAGCTGTGGAGACAGCCATGTTGTGGCACTTTTGCGCTCCCCTTGGGATGCCTTTCACAGCTGCAGTGTGCTTGGAGCACAGGGCTTCCTGGTTTAAAAAACCACAACTTTAGCCCAAACTGGAGGCTTCGAAATCAGCCTTCGTTTCGGGACGTCCCCAAGGAAAAAGCTGTGGAGGCAGGCATGTTGAGGCACTTCTGCGCTCTTCTTGGGTAGTCCTTCGCAGCTGCTGTGTTCTTGGAACTCAGGGCTTTCTGGTTAAAGAACACTAACCCTAGGCCTAACTCAAACCTTAAGCCTAGGAAGGAAAATCAGCCTATGATTCGGGATGGTCTCATGGAAATAGCAGTGGAGGCAGCCAAGTTGTGTCACTTTTGCGCTCCCCTTGGGATGCCTTTAACAGCTGCAGTGTGCCTGGAGCACAGGGCTTCCTGGTTTTAAAAGTCCTAGGCCTAAGCCTAACAGTAACCCTAGGAAGGTAAATCAGCCGGGTATTAGGGTTCTTCCTAAGGAAAAAGCTGTGAAAGCAGCCATGTTGTGGCACTTCTGCGCTCCCTTTGGGATGCCTTTGGCAGATGCAGTAAGCCTGGAACTCAGGGCTTCCTGCTTAAAAAAATCCTAGCCCTAGGCTGAGCCCTAACCTTAGGCAGATAAATCAGCCTAGGTATAAGGGATGGTGCCAAGGAAAAAGCTGTGAAAGCTGCCATGTTGTTGCACTTTTGTACTCCCCTTGGGATGCCTTTCACAGCTGCCGTGTGCCTGGAGCTCAGGGCTTCCTGGTTTAAAAAACCATGTCCCTAGCTGAGACTGGAGGCAGGTGATTCAGCCTAGGCTTAGCAATGGTGCCAATGAAAACGTGTGGAGGCAGCCATTTTCTGGCACTTTTGTGCTCCCCTTGGGATGCCTTTCGCAGCTGCCGTGTGCCTGGAGCTCAGAGCTTGCTGGTTTAAAAAGCTCTACACCTAGGCGTAACCCTAACCCTAACCGTAACACTGGTCATTTAAATCAGCCTGGGTTTAGGAATTATCCCAAGGGAAAAGCTGTGGAGACAGCCATGTTGTGGCACTTTTGCGCTCCCCTTGGGATGCCTTTCACAGCTGCAGTGTGCTTGGAGCACAGGGCTTCCTGGTGTAAAAAACCACAACTTTAGCCCAAACTGGAGGCTTCTAAATCAGCCTTCGTTTCGGGACGTCCCCAAGGAAAAAGCTGTGGAGGCAGGCATGTTGAGGCACTTCTGCGCTCTTCTTGGGTAGTCCTTCGCAGCTGCTGTGTTCTTGGAACTCAGGGCTTTCTGGTTAAAAGAACACTAACCCTAGGCCTAACTCAAACCTTAAGCCTAGGAAGGAAAATCAGCCTATGATTCGGGATGGTCTCATGGAAATAGCAGTGGAGGCAGCCAAGTTGTGTCACTTTTGCGCTCCCCTTGGGATGCCTTTAACAGCTGCAGTGTGCCTGGAGCACAGGGCTTCCTGGTTTTAAAAGTCCTAGGCCTAAGCCTAACAGTAACCCTAGGAAGGTAAATCAGCCGGGTATTAGGGTTCTTCCTAAGGAAAAAGCTGTGAAAGCAGCCATGTTGTGGCACTTCTGCGCTCCCTTTGGGATGCCTTTGGCAGATGCAGTAAGCCTGGAACTCAGGGCTTCCTGGTTAAAAAAATCCTAGCCCTAGGCTGAGCCCTAACCCTAACCCTAGGCAGATAAATCAGCCTAGGTATAGGGATGGTGCCAAGGAAAAAGCTGTGAAAGCTGCCATGTTGTTGCACTTTTGTACTCCCTTGGATGCCTTTCACAGCTGCCGTGTGCCTGGAGCTCAGGGCTTCCTGGTTTAAAAAACCATGTCCCTAGCTGAGACTGGAGGCAGGTGATTCAGCCTAGGCTTAGCAATGGTGCCAATGAAAACGTGTGGAGGCAGCCATTTTCTGGCACTTTTGTGCTCCCCTTGGGATGCCTTTCGCAGCTGCCGTGTGCCTGGAGCTCAGAGCTTGCTGGTTTAAAAAGCTCTACACCTAGGCGTAACCCTAACCCTAACCGTAACACTGGTCATTTAAATCAGCCTGGGTTTAGGAATTATCCCAAGGGAAAAGCTGTGGAGACAGCCATGTTGTGGCACTTTTGCGCTCCCCTTGGGATGCCTTTCACAGCTGCAGTGTGCTTGGAGCACAGGGCTTCCTGGTTTAAAAAACCACAACTTTAGCCCAAACTGGAGGCTTCTAAATCAGCCTTCGTTTCGGGATGTCCCCAAGGAAAAAGCTGTGGAGGCAGGCATGTTGAGGCACTTCTGCGCTCTTCTTGGGTAGTCCTTCGCAGCTGCTGTGTTCTTGGAACTCAGGGCTTTCTGGTTAAAAGAACACTAACCCTAGGCCTAACTCAAACCTTAAGCCTAGGAAGGAAAATCAGCCTATGATTCGGGATGGTCTCATGGAAATAGCAGTGGAGGCAGCCAAGTTGTGTCACTTTTGCGCTCCCCCTTGGGATGCCTTTCACAGCTGCAGTGTGCCTGGAGCACAGGGCTTCCTGGTTTTAAAAGTCCTAGGCCTAAGCCTAACAGTAACCCTAGGAAGGTAAATCAGCCGGGTATTAGGGTTCTTCCTAAGGAAAAAGCTGTGAAAGCAGCCATGTTGTGGCACTTCTGCGCTCCCTTTGGGATGCCTTTGGCAGATGCAGTAAGCCTGGAACTCAGGGCTTCCTGGTTAAAAAAATCCTAGCCCTAGGCTGAGCCCTAACCCTAACCCTAGGCAGATAAATCAGCCTAGGTATAGGGATGGTGCCAAGGAAAAAGCTGTGAAAGCTGCCATGTTGTTGCACTTTTGTACTCCCCTTGGGATGCCTTTCACAGCTGCCGTGTGCCTGGAGCTCAGGGCTTCCTGGTTTAAAAAACCATGTCCCTAGCTGAGACTGGAGGCAGGTGATTCAGCCTAGGCTTAGCAATGGTGCCAATGAAAACGTGTGGAGGCAGCCATTTTCTGGCACTTTTGTGCTCCCCTTGGGATGCCTTTCGCAGCTGCCGTGTGCCTGGAGCTCAGAGCTTGCTGGTTTAAAAAGCTCTACACCTAGGCGTAACCCTAACCCTAACCGTAACACTGGTCATTTAAATCAGCATGGGTTTAGGAATTATCCCAAGGGAAAAGCTGTGGAGACAGCCATGTTGTGGCACTTTTGCGCTCCCCTTGGGATGCCTTTCACAGCTGCAGTGTGCTTGGAGCACAGGGCTTCCTGGTTAAAAAACCACAACTTTAGCCCAAACTGGAGGCTTCTAAATCAGCCTTCGTTTCGGGACGTCCCCAAGGAAAAAGCTGTGGAGGCAGGCATGTTGAGGCACTTCTGCGCTCTTCTTGGGTAGTCCTTCGCAGCTGCTGTGTTCTTGGAACTCAGGGCTTTCTGGTTAAAAGAACACTAACCCTAGGCCTAACTCAAACCTTAAGCCTAGGAAGGAAAATCAGCCTATGATTCGGGATGGTCTCATGGAAATAGCAGTGGAGGCAGCCAAGTTGTGTCACTTTTGCGCTCCCTTGGGATGCCTTTAACAGCTGCAGTGTGCCTGGAGCACAGGGCTTCCTGGTTTTAAAAGTCCTAGGCCTAAGCCTAACAGTAACCCTAGGAAGGTAAATCAGCCGGGTATTAGGGTTCTTCCTAAGGAAAAAGCTGTGAAAGCAGCCATGTTGTGGCACTTCTGCGCTCCCTTTGGGATGCCTTTGGCAGATGCAGTAAGCCTGGAACTCAGGGCTTCCTGGTTAAAAAAATCCTAGCCCTAGGCTGAGCCCTAACCCTAACCCTAGGCAGATAAATCAGCCTAGGTATAGGGATGGTGCCAAGGAAAAAGCTGTGAAAGCTGCCATGTTGTTGCACTTTTGTACTCCCCTTGGGATGCCTTTCACAGCTGCCGTGTGCCTGGAGCTCAGGGCTTCCTGGTTTAAAAAACCATGTCTCTAGCTGAGACTGGAGGCAGGTGATTCAGCCTAGGCTTAGCAATGGTGCCAATGAAAACGTGTGGAGGCAGCCATTTTCTGGCACTTTTGTGCTCCCCTTGGGATGCCTTTCGCAGCTGCCGTGTGCCTGGAGCTCAGAGCTTGCTGGTTTAAAAAGCTCTACACCTAGGCGTAACCCTAACCCTAACCGTAACACTGGTCATTTAAATCAGCCTGGGTTTAGGAATTATCCCAAGGGAAAAGCTGTGGAGACAGCCATGTTGTGGCACTTTTGCGCTCCCCTTGGGATGCCTTTCACAGCTGCAGTGTGCTTGGAGCACAGGGCTTCCTGGTGTAAAAAACCACAACTTTAGCCCAAACTGGAGGCTTCTAAATCAGCCTTCGTTTCGGGACGTCCCCAAGGAAAAAGCTGTGGAGGCAGGCATGTTGAGGCACTTCTGCGCTCTTCTTGGGTAGTCCTTCGCAGCTGCTGTGTTCTTGGAACTCAGGGCTTTCTGGTTAAAAGAACACTAACCCTAGGCCTAACTCAAACCTTAAGCCTAGGAAGGAAAATCAGCCTATGATTCGGGATGGTCTCATGGAAATAGCAGTGGAGGCAGCCAAGTTGTGTCACTTTTGCGCTCCCCTTGGGATGCCTTTCACAGCTGCAGTGTGCCTGGAGCACAGGGCTTCCTGGTTTTAAAAGTCCTAGGCCTAAGCCTAACAGTAACCCTAGGAAGGTAAATCAGCCGGGTATTAGGGTTCTTCCTAAGGAAAAAGCTGTGAAAGCAGCCATGTTGTGGCACTTCTGCGCTCCCTTTGGGATGCCTTTGGCAGATGCAGTAAGCCTGGAACTCAGGGCTTCCTGCTTAAAAAAATCCTTGCCCTTGGCTGAGCCCTAACCCTAACCCTAGGCAGATAAATCAAGCCTAGGTATAGGGATGGTGCCAAGGAAAAAGCTGTGAAAGCTGCCATGTTGTTGCACTTTTGTACTCCCCTTGGGATGCCTTTCACAGCTGCCGTGTGCCTGGAGCTCAGGGCTTCCTGGTTTAAAAAACCATGTCCCTAGCTGAGACTGGAGGCAGGTGATTCAGCCTAGGCTTAGCAATGGTGCCAATGAAAACGTGTGGAGGCAGCCATTTTCTGGCACTTTTGTGCTCCCCTTGGGATGCCTTTCGCTGCTGCCGTGTGCCTGGAGCTCAGAGCTTGCTGGTTGAAAAAGCTCTACACCTAGGCGTAACCCTAACCGTAACCGTAACACTGGTCATTTAAATCAGCCTGGGTTTAGGAATTATCCCAAGGGAAAAGCTGTGGAGACAGCCATGTTGTGGCACTTTTGCGCTCCCCTTGGGATGCCTTTCACAGCTGCAGTGTGCTTGGAGCACAGGGCTTCCTGGTTTAAAAAACCACAACTTTAGCCCAAACTGGAGGCTTCTAAATCAGCCTTCGTTTCGGGACGTCCCCAAGGAAAAAGCTGTGGAGGCAGGCATGTTGAGGCACTTCTGCGCTCTTCTTGGGTAGTCCTTCGCAGCTGCTGTGTTCTTGGAACTCAGGGCTTTCTGGTTAAAAGAACACTAACCCTAGGCCTAACTCAAACCTTAAGCCTAGGAAGGAAAATCAGCCTATGATTCGGGATGGTCTCATGGAAATAGCAGTGGAGGCAGCCAAGTTGTGTCACTTTTGCGCTCCCTTGGGATGCCTTTCACAGCTGCAGTGTGCTTGGAGCACAGGGCTTCCTGGTTTTAAAAGTCCTAGGCCTAAGCCTAACAGTAACCCTAGGAAGGTAAATCAGCCGGGTATTAGGGTTCTTCCTAAGGAAAAAGCTGTGAAAGCAGCCATGTTGTGGCACTTCTGCGCTCCCTTTGGGATGCCTTTGGCAGATGCAGTAAGCCTGGAACTCAGGGCTTCCTGCTTAAAAAAATCCTAGCCCTAGGCTGAGCCCTAACCCTAACCCTAGGCAGATAAATCAGCCTAGGTATAGGGATGGTGCCAAGGAAAAAGCTGTGAAAGCTGCCATGTTGTTGCACTTTTGTACTCCCCTTGGGATGCCTTTCACAGCTGCCGTGTGCCTGGAGCTCAGGGCTTCCTGGTTTAAAAAACCATGTCCCTAGCTGAGACTGGAGGCAGGTGATTCAGCCTAGGCTTAGCAATGGTGCCAATGAAAACGTGTGGAGGCAGCCATTTTCTGGCACTTTTGTGCTCCCCTTGGGATGCCTTTCGCAGCTGTTGTGTGCCTGGAGCTCAGAGCTTGCTGGTTTAAAAAGCTCTACACCTAGGCGTAACCCTAACCCTAACCGTAACACTGGTCATTTAAATCAGCCTGGGTTTAGGAATTATCCCAAGGGAAAAGCTGTGGAGACAGCCATGTTGTGGCACTTTTGCGCTCCCCTTGGGATGCCTTTCACAGCTGCAGTGTGCTTGGAGCACAGGGCTTCCTGGTGTAAAAAACCACAACTTTAGCCCAAACTGGAGGCTTCTAAATCAGCCTTCGTTTCGGGACGTCCCCAAGGAAAAAGCTGTGGAGGCAGGCATGTTGAGGCACTTCTGCGCTCTTCTTGGGTAGTCCTTCGCAGCTGCTGTGTTCTTGGAACTCAGGGCTTTCTGGTTAAAAGAACACTAACCCTAGGCCTAACTCAAACCTTAAGCCTAGGAAGGAAAATCAGCCTATGATTCGGGATGGTCTCATGGAAATAGCAGTGGAGGCAGCCAAGTTGTGTCACTTTTGCGCTCCCCTTGGGATGCCTTTCACAGCTGCAGTGTGCCTGGAGCACAGGGCTTCCTGGTTTTAAAAGTCCTAGGCCTAAGCCTAACAGTAACCCTAGGAAGGTAAATCAGCCGGGTATTAGGGTTCTTCCTAAGGAAAAAGCTGTGAAAGAAGCCATGTTGTGGCACTTCTGCGCTCCCTTTGGGATGCCTTTGGCAGATGCAGTAAGCCTGGAACTCAGGGCTTCCTGCTTAAAAAAATCCCAGCCCTTGGCTGAGCCCTAACCCTAACCCTAGGCAGATAAATCAGCCTAGGTATAGGGATGGTGCCAAGGAAAAAGCTGTGAAAGCTGCCATGTTGTTGCACTTTTGTACTCCCCTTGGGATGCCTTTCACAGCTGCCGTGTGCCTGGAGCTTAGGGCTTCCTGGTTTAAAAAACCATGTCCCTAGCTGAGACTGGAGGCAGGTGATTCAGCCTAGGCTTAGCAATGGTGCCAATGAAAACGTGTGGAGGCAGCCATTTTCTGGCACTTTTGTGCTCCCCTTGGGATGCCTTTCGCAGCTGCCGTGTGCCTGGAGCTCAGAGCTTGCTGGTTTAAAAAGCTCTACACCTAGGCGTAACCCTAACCCTAACCGTAACACTGGTCATTTAAATCAGCCTGGGTTTAGGAATTATCCCAAGGGAAAAGCTGTGGAGACAGCCATGTTGTGGCACTTTTGCGCTCCCCTTGGGATGCCTTTCACAGCTGCAGTGTGCTTGGAGCACAGGGCTTCCTGGTGTAAAAAACCACAACTTTAGCCCAAACTGGAGGCTTCTAAATCAGCCTTCGTTTCGGGACGTCCCCAAGGAAAAAGCTGTGGAGGCAGGCATGTTGAGGCACTTCTGCGCTCTTCTTGGGTAGTCCTTCGCAGCTGCTGTGTTCTTGGAACTCAGGGCTTTCTGGTTAAAAGAACACTAACCCTAGGCCTAACTCAAACCTTAAGCCTAGGAAGGAAAATCAGCCTATGATTCGGGATGGTCTCATGGAAATAGCAGTGGAGGCAGCCAAGTTGTGTCACTTTTGCGCTCCCCTTGGGATGCCTTTCACAGCTGCAGTGTGCCTGGAGCACAGGGCTTCCTGGTTTTAAAAGTCCTAGGCCTAAGCCTAACAGTAACCCTAGGAAGGTAAATCAGCCGGGTATTAGGGTTCTTCCTAAGGAAAAAGCTGTGAAAGCAGCCATGTTGTGGCACTTCTGCGCTCCCTTTGGGATGCCTTTGGCAGATGCAGTAAGCCTGGAACTCAGGGCTTCCTGCTTAAAAAAATCCTAGCCCTAGGCTGAGCCCTAACCCTAACCCTAGGCAGATAAATCAGCCTAGGTATAGGGATGGTGCCAAGGAAAAAGCTGTGAAAGCTGCCATGTTGTTGCACTTTTGTACTCCCCTTGGGATGCCTTTCACAGCTGCCGTGTGCCTGGAGCTCAGGGCTTCCTGGTTTAAAAAACCATGTCCCTAGCTGAGACTGGAGGCAGGTGATTCAGCCTAGGCTTAGCAATGGTGCCAATGAAAACGTGTGGAGGCAGCCATTTTCTGGCACTTTTGTGCTCCCCTTGGGATGCCTTTCGCTGCTGCCGTGTGCCTGGAGCTCAGAGCTTGCTGGTTTAAAAAGCTCTACACCTAGGCGTAACCCTAACCCTAACCGTAACACTGGTCATTTAAATCAGCCTGGGTTTAGGAATTATCCCAAGGGAAAAGCTGTGGAGACAGCCATGTTGTGGCACTTTTGCGCTCCCCTTGGGATGCCTTTCACAGCTGCAGTGTGCTTGGAGCACAGGGCTTCCTGGTTTAAAAAACCACAACTTTAGCCCAAACTGGAGGCTTCTAAATCAGCCTTCGTTTCGGGACGTCCCCAAGGAAAAAGCTGTGGAGGCAGGCATGTTGAGGCACTTCTGCGCTCTTCTTGGGTAGTCCTTCGCAGCTGCTGTGTTCTTGGAACTCAGGGCTTTCTGGTTAAAAGAACACTAACCCTAGGCCTAACTCAAACCTTAAGCCTAGGAAGGAAAATCAGCCTATGATTCGGGATGGTCTCATGGAAATAGCAGTGGAGGCAGCCAAGTTGTGTCACTTTTGCGCTCCCCTTGGGATGCCTTTCACAGCTGCAGTGTGCCTGGAGCACAGGGCTTCCTGGTTTTAAAAGTCCTAGGCCTAAGCCTAACAGTAACCCTAGGAAGGTAAATCAGCCGGGTATTAGGTTCTTCCTAAGGAAAAAGCTGTGAAAGCAGCCATGTTGTGGCACTTCTGCGCTCCCTTTGGGATGCCTTTGGCAGATGCAGTAAGCCTGGAACTCAGGGCTTCCTGCTTAAAAAAATCCTAGCCCTAGGCTGAGCCCTAACCCTAACCCTAGGCAGATAAATCAGCCTAGGTATAGGGATGGTGCCAAGGAAAAAGCTGTGAAAGCTGCCATGTTGTTGCAGTTTTGTACTCCCCTTGGGATGCCTTTCACAGCTGCCGTGTGCCTGGAGCTCAGGGCTTCCTGGTTTAAAAAACCATGTCCCTAGCTGAGACTGGAGGCAGGTGATTCAGCCTAGGCTTAGCAATGGTGCCAATGAAAACGTGTGGAGGCAGCCATTTTCTGGCACTTTTGTGCTCCCCTTGGGATGCCTTTCGCTGCTGCCGTGTGCCTGGAGCTCAGAGCTTGCTGGTTGAAAAAGCTCTACACCTAGGCGTAACCCTAACCGTAACCGTAACACTGGTCATTTAAATCAGCCTGGGTTTAGGAATTATCCCAAGGGAAAAGCTGTGGAGACAGCCATGTTGTGGCACTTTTGCGCTCCCCTTGG